>NC_088327.1:33572500-33752500 GCF_036884655.1 Musa acuminata AAA Group
ATCTTCTCCATACTAAAAGGTGTTTTAGATTAATATTTTGTTGCCAAAATTATTGGCGTAGAATAGGGGAGAAAGGGCAACAACTATTACTATCCTACAATTTGGCCCAAGGCTACTACAGCCTTGGCCAAGAGCACAACTTGCTGCTCTCAACTTGGCCAAAAGCAGCAAAGTTGAGAGCAGCAAGGGTGCTCTCGACCTACAGGATTGGCAGCCCCTACAGTCAAGTTTCTTGGCTACAAGGGGCACCCCCTAACGACTAGGGTTTCTTGGCTACAAGGATTGCCTTGGCGGCTAGGGTTACCTAGTTGCCCATGGTCACCCTGCAACCAAGGTTTCTTGGCTATAGAGGCAACCTTGGGGGCTAGGGATCCCTGACCTCCCAAGGCAATCCTACAGCTAGGGTTTCCTAGTTGTAGGGGTAACCCTAGCAACCAGGGTTTCTTGGCCGCATGGGGCACCCTAGGGTAGGGTAACCCCAAGGGCTACAAAATGATTGATTGAAAGGTAATTAATTATTCTTATTATTACTATCTAGTAGTCCTACATGATGATATATACATGTGATGTGTGATGTGGACAGATGATTATAGACCGTGTGATGCGATGTATGTGTGTATTATGATTATTATTATTATTAGAGCCTACGAGCCTATATTTTTCTTATTTATTATTGGTCTGCATGCCTGTGATTATGTTATAATTATATGAGGAGGCGCAACAAGAGCGTGGAGGTGAAGTGGGACCCACAAGGCCAAGACGAATGATCATGATGCATGGAGATGCACCGAAGCACACATAGATTATGATGTGAGTAATTAGGCCTATTGGCTCGGCCTTGATCATATTAGGCTATGATCCATGATCATCTGATATGATTTCTCATGTGATATATGATTGCTTATACACCTGCGTTATATATATATATATATATATATATATATATATATGCAATGTAGATATATATTAAATATTGTTAGGATCAAGAGCACTAAGAGGGGGGGGGTGAATTAGTGCAGCGGAAAACCTTCTACGATTAAAATAAAAACTGCGTTCGTTCGTTAAAAGTGATTTTGGTAAGAAAGCCGATTCGTAAATCACTTTAACTTTTGTTTAAGCGAGATGTAGCAAAGATATAAATGCAGTTTGCAGTTATGATTCTGATCAGATAGTAGGCACAAACTGAAATATGATATTCGTACGAAAAAACTGATTTACGTCTAAATGCTGATTCGTAAATCACTTGATTAAGCGAGATGCAGTTTAAGCATGGATATAAAGGCAGTTTGCAGTTATGATAGAAATCAAAACGTAAACGCAAACAAAAATATGATGATCGTACGATAAAGCTGATTTATGTCTAAACGCCGATTCGGAAGGTTCAAAGATTGAAACCCGATCGTATATGCGCAGAAAGCAGTAAGCTTTAGAGGAGGTTTGCAGTAAAGATAATATGCTCAAAGTAAATGCAAACCGAGATTTAGAGTGGTTCGGTCAATCTTGACCTACTCCACTTTTGGCTTCCTCCACCGACGAGGTCATCGACGTCAACTAGAGGCCTTCCTTTAATAGGCGAAGGCCAACCACCCTTTTACAGTTTCACTCCTTTTGACGGGCTTAGGAGACAACCCTTAGAGAATTTTCTCTCCTCTCTTTAAAGCTCAGAACTTGGAAGAAAAGAGGGAGAAGAACTTTTGGCCTTTACAACAATTTTGAGTCTAAAAATCACAGAACAAGATCAAGATTTCGATGTATATTGAGTGCCCTTTCAGTGCTGAATGGGTGGGGTATTTATAGGCCCCAACCCAGTTTGAAATTGGAGCTCAAAACTGTCAATTCCCGGAATTCTGGGATCTGGCAGTTGCACCTCCTGACTGGAGCGGTTGCACCGCCTGGCAGAGCTCGAAGACTGAGCCTCTAGGCGGTGCCACCTCCTGTCAGGGGCGGTTGCACCTCCTGCCAGAGCTCGAAGACCGAGCTCAGGCAGTGCCACCTCCTGACTGAGGTGGTTGCACCGCTCAGCCAGAGCTCGGAGACCGAACCCAGGCGGTGCCACCTCTTGTCAAGGGAGGTTGCACCGCCCAATCTCGCTTAGAGACTGAGCCTAGGCGGTGCCACCTCCTGGCTGGGGTGGTTGCACTGCCCAGTCTCGCTCGGAGACTTAGCCCAAGCGGTGCCACCTCCTGGCTTGGGCGGTTGAACCGCCTGGCAGAAATCGGGGTCCGAATGAGTTGATTCATTCGGCCCAATTTGGGTTTTTTCAGGGGCCCAATTGCCCCAAGATTAAGTTAATGGGATCACCTCCCATTTCCAACTTAATCATTGTGCTAACTACGATATTTCCTAAGACATTTACTGCAACTTGCTCCGGTGCGTCAATCGCTTCTTCCGGCGAGCTTCTGGCGAACTTCCATCGATCATCCGATGAACCCTCGGTGATGCTCCTGCGGACTTCCGGCAAACTCTTGGACTTACGACGATCTACTTGGCGAGTTCCGACAAGCTTCTTTGGCAAGCTCATGGACTTCTCGGATTTGTTCCTGCAGAACCTCCGACGACTGTCCGAACTTCCATCGAACTCTCGAACTCCCAACGTGATCATTGTCTTGATTCCGACGCAACTCCTGCTGCATGTCTTTCTTTCATCGTAGTTAATCCTGCATACTTAAAACAAAACTTCGATCAAAACAATTAATCCTAAGTAATTAACCAAGTTGTCCGGCATGTCATTGGTCCCTCGACGCTTCGTCCGATTCTTCGACGCATCGTCCTCTTCTGCAGCCTATTGCCTAATCGACCAGTTGACTCCGCAACTCCGATATCCTTGGCACAATACCCGCTCTTCTTAGCCCGATGCCTGAGTCCACAGCCCGAAGCCTTCTGTCGATAAGTCGACCGATCTATCGGCCTGATGTCCAATCTTTTGACATGTTCCTCCAGCACAACATGATTTTCTTGCTTTAATTGTCTTATCCTGATCGAAGCATCCCGCGTCACTCAAAACGCAGATTAAAACATATATCAAGTAGTTTCATCATCAAAATACGAGATTCAACAATCTCCCCCTTTTTGATGATGACAACCACTTGATGATGGAGTTAAACTTAACTCCCAGAGTTTAAACAAACTCCCCCTATCAATATGCCATATTGATAGAACCTTAAATTCAAACTGAATTCAAGTCATTGCAATATTCATCATGAATACTTGCAACACGTCATCATGAACTTATGCATACACTTATGCATAACATCATACTTCTCCCCCTTTGTCATCAACAAAAAGAAGAAGTCCAACTATTCTTGTGTTTGGAATATTAGTTTAACTTATTGCATGAAAAACATAATATCAAGTTTTATCATCATGCAGTTTTGAAGCCAGAAAATTTAGCAAATGTTACATCATGCTTAGAACATTCAAGCTATCAAGTTTTAGATATGCAAGTTTTACAACATACAAGATAGCACTTTTAGAACATGCAAGCAAGCAATGTTACAATATTTTAGAACTTGCAGGCTAGCAATTTAGAGATGTTCAAGAAGGCAACTCTCGCTTCTTGAAATATGCAAGTTGCAAGCTAGCAAATTTTTGCTTCCTTTGCAATGTTTGAGCTCGCAATTTTGCTTCCATTGCAAGGTGTAAGTTTAGCATGTTTAATTTTCTTGAGATAGCAACTATTTGCTTCTCTTTATACTACAAGCTAGCAATTTTTACGATATGCAAGTTTTGCTTCTTGAGATAGGCAAGATAGCACTTTTGTAATTTTTGTTTGGCAAGCTTGTGATGTTCAAGATAATAAGCTCTTTCTTCTCTTTTGAGAAGTGTCATTTTTGCTTTCTTTGCAAAGTGCAAGCTAGCAAAATGCCAAACTAGCAAGAGATAATGTTTTACATGAGGCAAGCAAACAATTTGGCAAGTGTTACATTTGCATCTTCTCTTTAGATATGCAAGAAAATAAACAAGTTTTTGCATTTTCTTGACATTTCAAGCTAGCAATTATCGGTGATGTTCAAGATAGCAATTTCTTCTCTTTTGTAATTTTTGCCTTTTTCTTGAATTGTGCTAGCAATCTATCTCCCCCTTTGTCATTGTCAAAAAGAAGAGAAAAACCCTTTACATAAATTTCTAAATCATGACAAAGGTAAGTAATCATTCTTATTTGTGCATCATTATAGTTTTAATGCATAAATTCATTAACATTTCATTTTTTATGCACGATACCGAAAAATCAATCATCATTATGAGCATATCAAACATGATATTCAAGCATTCATGATATATCATTTTGGCAACATGATCATAGCTATTCAAATGATGGTATCTAAATGTCAAAATTCATTACATCCTATCATGCATGATCGAAACTTCTTATTTGTATACATCAAAACAAATTAATGAATATTTCATGTATTCTTATCATCACATAAGGAATATTAAGAAGAATTATTAGGTGATGAGATAAACATTTCATGAATACAAGGAATTGCATAAAAATCATATCATAAGTGTTTCATTTATTCATATTATCACATGAAGCATACAAGACAACAATGCAAAGAAATCATGTCATGAAGAATATCAATGTGAAAATTCAGCAAAGATCACATGATACAATCGCAAAGCATGATATAATTATGCGATATATCATGAGATGATAATTTATCATATCAATGAAAGATATCAATGAGGATCAATTCGTGAATACCAAAGATATGATTCATGGTTCATTAAAATTCTTCTTAACAAGTTCACGATCAAGATTCATATAATTCTTAATAAAGGAAATTGATGTACAATCATCACACAAGACATACAAGGCAAAGAAATCTTGTTATTTCTATATTATGAAATATATGATATCAAGGCTCATGATTCATTTGAAAAGATATAGCACAAAGAGCAACTTGAAACATTCTTATCAAGATCACATTTTAAAATATTCCAAGTATCAAGATATCAATATGACACTTCATTGAATTATGAGAAATCAAAAGACAAGTTACACTTCATTTGAAGAATTCCTTTTTGATAAATGTAGGGAGCATAATGAACGATCTTAATTTATAAAGAGCTTCATGTTATAATTATCAAGATCATGATTTTAATAATTATTTTCTTTAGCAAAGAATCACAAAAGCACTTTATTTTTGCATAAGAAATCTCATTGTATTATGATTTATTTTTGCATAAGAAACAAATCTTTGCAAGTAAAAACACTATCATTCATATTTCAAGATGGAATTTATAAGCAGGAATCATTTCATCAAATCCATTTCAGAAAAATATTTTTCATATAATAAGTGTATGAGAAAATCCAATTGTTAGGATACCAATTGTTAAGCGAATCCGAAAATAAAATTAACACTTTCATGCAT
The DNA here is from genome assembly GCF_036884655.1 of Musa acuminata AAA Group. Taxonomy (NCBI): domain Eukaryota; kingdom Viridiplantae; phylum Streptophyta; class Magnoliopsida; order Zingiberales; family Musaceae; genus Musa; species Musa acuminata. Next base: position 33,577,876 of record NC_088327.1, read on the forward strand.
TCGGACAAGGTTTTGCTATAGATTTTTAAGTTCAATCATGAAGATAAAACATGCTCATGATCATAAAAAGTTTTGTATCCAAAACACATAATTTCCAACATGTTATTAAGGCATGTAATAGTGTAAAATCATCATGGCAATTAAGTGATTTGAACATTGAATCAGGAAAGTCCGAAAAATAATCTTAACAAGTTTATGCATTCGAGCACATTTTTGCCATAGTTTTTCAAATACACTCATGAAAATAACACATGCTTATCATCAGCTTAAAATCTCATACATAAAATTGTTAATCAAAATATTTAATTTCATCATTATGCATTTCTTCAAATCAAACATGATTTTTTTTTAATCAAAATCGAGAAATAACAATGGAAATCAATGTAATACATATTATTACTTCTTAACCATGATTTCATATTTTCAATCAAGATTATTTTATTTGCAATATTATCATTTTCGAAATTACTTAGCATGATCATAATTATTTTTTTTTAAACATGTAATTTTTAAGAAAATTAATTCTAAACTAAAAGAGAAAATACATCATGAAAGCATCAAGTAATTTCAAAATAAATTAGGGGGATTTCGATTACCTCATCATTGAAAGCGATTAAGGTGTAGTTTGCCACCTTGCCTTTCTTGATTTTCTCCTCGTCTTCGGAGGAGCTCGATTCATCCCACTTTGTGTTCTTCTTCTTTGGCCTCTTCCTTTGTTCAAGTTTATTGTTTATTTTAGATTTTTGTTTAATAAACTTATTAAGATTTAGTGTTCGAAGTTCAAGTTCATCATTGTCCTCATCACTTGAGTCATCGCTCAAGTGGTATTCATTTGTCCGGAGTTCCAAATCCTTCCTGTTATTTGGAAGGTGATTTTGTTCATCATGTTCATCATGTGCATTGTGCACCATTTCATATGTTATCAATGAACCAATTAGTTTTTCAAGTGGTAAGTTGTTTAGGTTTTTAGCTTCTTGTATTGCAATTACTTTTGAATCCCACTTCTTAGAAAGAGAACGCAAAATCTTGTTTACGAGTTCAAAATCCAAAAAACATTTTCCAAGAGCTCTTAAACTATTGACGACATCCGTGAAACGGGTGTACATGTTGCCTATAGTCTCGCTTGGTTGCATTCGAAAAAGCTCAAAATCATGCAATAAAATGTTAACTTTCGAGTCTTTGACTCTACTAGTTCCCTCGTGCGTGATTTCAAGTGTTCACCAAATGTCAAAAGCTGTTTCGCAGGTAGAAATCCGATTGAACTCATTTTTGTCCAAAGCACAAAATAAGGCATTCATAGCCTTTGCGTTTAAAGAAAAATACTTCTCCAAATCCGACCATTTGTTCATCGGTTTAGAGGGAAGTTGAAAACCATTTTCAATGATATCTCATAAATCCAAATTCATAGAAATCAAGAAAACTCTCATTCGAGTTTTCCAATAAGTGTAGTCCAATCCGTTAAACAACGGTGGATGAAAGACCGATAAGCCCTCTTGAAAGCCATGAAGAGCCATTTCTCTCGGGTGTAAATCCGAAATGGAAAATACCGGGCTCTGATACCAATTGTTAGGATCAAGAGCACTAAGAGGGGGGGGGGGGGGGGTGGGTGAATTAGTACAGCAGAAAACCTTCTACGATTAAAATAAAAACTGCGTTCGTTCGTTAAAAGTGATTTTGGTAAGAAAGCCGATTCGTAAATCACTTTAACTTTTGTTTAAGCGAGACGCAGCAAAGATATAAATGCAGTTTGCAGTTATGATTCTGATCAGATAGTAGGCGAAAACTAAAATATGATATTCGTACGAAAAAACTGATTTACATCTAAATGCTGATTCGTAAATCACTTGATTAAGCGAGATGCAGTTTAAGCATGGATATAAAGGCAGTTTGCAGTTATGATAGAAATCAAAACATAAACGCAAACAGAAATATGATGATCGTACGATAAAACTGATTTACGTCTAAACGTCGATTCGGAAGGTGCAAAGCTTGAAACCCGATCGTATATGCATAGAAAGTAGTAAGCTTTAGAGGAGGTTTGCAGTAAAGATAATATGCTCAAAGTAAATGCAAACCGAGATTTAGAGTGGTTCGGTCAATCTTGACCTACTCCACTTTTGGCTTCCTCCACCGACGAGGTCACCGACGTCAACTAGAGGCCTTCCTTCAATAGGCGAAGGCCAACCACTCTTTTACAGTTTCACTCCTTTTGACGGGCTTAGGAGACAACCATTACAGAATTTTCTCTCCTCTCTTTAAAACTCAGAACTTGGAAGAAAAGAGGGAGAAGAACTTTTGGCCTTTACAACAATTTTGAGCTCTAAAGTTCACAGAACAAGATCAGGATTTTGGTGTATATTGAGTGCCCTTTCAGTGCTGAATGGGTGGGGTATTTATAGGCCCCAACCCAGTTTGAAATTGGAGCTCAAAACTGTCAATTCCCGGAATTTCAGGATCTAGCGGTTGCACCTCCTGACTGGAGCGGTTGCACTGCTTGGTAGAGCTCGAAGACTGAGCCTCTAGGCGGTGCTACCTCCCGTTAGGGGCGGTTGCACCTTCTGCCAGAGCTCAAAGACCGAGCTCAAGCGGTGCCACCTCCTGACTGAGGCGGTTGCACCGCTCAGCTAGAGCTCAGAGACTAAGCCCAAGCGGTGCCACCTCCTGTCAGGGGAGGTTGCACCGCCCAGTCTCGCTCGGAGACTGAGCCCAGGCGGTGCCACCTCCTGGCTGGGGCGGTTGCACCACCTAGTCTCGCTCGGAGACTTAGCCCAGGCGGTGCCACCTCTTGGCTTGGGCGGTTGAACCGCCTGGCAGAAATCAGGGTCCGAATGAGTTGATCCATTCGGCCCAATTTGGGTTTTTTCAGGGGCCCAAATGCCCCAAGATTAAGTTAATGGGATCACCTCCCATTTCCAACTTAATCATTGTGCTAACTACGATATTTCCTAAGACATTTACTGCAACTTGCTCCGGTGCGTCAATCGCTTCTTCCGGCGAACTTCCGTCGATCATCCGATGAACCCTCGGTAATGCTCTTGCGGACTTCTAGCAAACTCCTGGACTTGCGACGATCTACTTGGCGAGTTCCGACAAGCTTCTTTGGCAAGCTCATGGACTTCTCGGATTTGTTCCCGCAGAACCTCTGACGACTGTCCGAACTTCCGTCGAACTCTCGAACTCCCAACGTGATCATTGTCTTGATTCCAGCGTAACTCCTGCTGCATGTCTTTCTTCCATCGTAGTTAATCCTGTATACTTAAAACAAAACTTTGATCGAGACAATTAATCCTAAGCAATTAACCAAGTTGTCCGGCATGTCATTGGTCCCTCGATGCTTCGTCCGATTCTTCGACGCATCATCCTCTTCTGCAGCCTATTGCCCAATCGGCCAGTTGACTCCGCAACTCCGATATCCTTGGCACAATACCTGTACTTCTTGGCCCGATGCCCGAGTCCACGGCCCGAAGCCTTCTGTCGATACGTCGACCGATCCACCGGCCTAACGTCCAATCTTCTGACATGTTCCTCCGGCACAACATGATTTTCCTGCTTTAATTGTCTTATCCTGATCGAAGCATCCTGCGTCACTCAAAACGCAGATTAAAACATTTATCAAGTAGTTTCATCATCAAAATACGAGATTCAACAAATATGTATATGTGTGACATGACATATTAGGAGACCGAATCAAAATCCCTTCTCTCGATAATATTAAGTTAGTAAACATGAGGCAATTAGATTGACCCACGTGGTCTTCCATTGTTATTGGAAGAAATCGACTCTTGATATAGGTTGAGTTGGTCGAGTCTCTCGAGACTCACCTATATCGTGATTTGATATCTTACCTACAATATAGAGATGTCACCAGTGACCTAAGGATGTGATATGCTTGGTTGAGTCCCTCGAGGGTATATCATCAAATCAAACTCATCTTGTAACGATGGTGGTGACTTAACCGAACATCATGGCTAGTTGAGTCCCTCGAGGCTATGGTGGTTCGGAGGTCGAACAAGATGGGAATTATAAAGAGTTGTGATCGATAAGAGTTGCCTACCTTGTCGAGCTTAGTGTGATTGGTCGAGTACCTTGAGGTTACGTTAAGATGCTGATTGGATTCCAATCCCCATTAAAGATCTACCGGGGGGTCTCCGATTCACATGCTCGAGGGAGTTATGTGTCTTATGAGAAAATAGTGGGAGTAAGTTAAGATAGAAGTCCTTATCTTAATTGTTTACTTTTTATAAAATCTACATATTATTTATTTCTACTACATATTTATTTTCAGAAAATATCGCTTTCAAATCCCTTATGTGACATACTTGATGTCAATTGCCTCACTAGTCTAAATTATACGGATTGGCTCCACAACCTAAGATTCATTCTCATGATAGAGAAAATCATATACATCCTTAATACAGCCCAAGGAATGGGCAAGCGAGGATGATATTGCTCACTATATGAAATATATAGATGACTCTACTCTTGCTTAGTGTTACATATTGGGCTTCATGACTCCTGAGTTATGGAGACAACAAAAAAAGATGGAAGCCAGATCTATTTTCTTACATGTTTGTAAATTATTTGAGGAACAAGGAAGGACTCAACGATATGAGATATCCAAGTGTCTCTTCCGTGCTAGTATAACATAGGGAACACTAGTTTTAAACCATATTCTAAAGATGATTGAGTGGATAGAGAAACTCATAAGTCTAGGAATGGTCCTAGAGGATAACCTATGTATTGATCTTATGTTTCAGTCCCTACCAGATTTCTTTTCTCAGTTCATCATAAATTTTAATATGAAAAGCTTGAGGTGACTCTCCCTAAGATCCTCAATATGTTGAGGGAGGCTGAGAGCATTATCAAGAAAGAGAAGCTAGTTCTTTATGCTAGTGAGACTAAAAAGAAAATGAAGGCAAAAAATTTCCTTAAGAAGGGCAAAGGCAAGGGCAAATCGGGTAAAGCAAAAATTGCTAATAAGGAACCGACAAAGAATAAAAGTCAATGCTTCTACTACGGTAAAGACAAACACTGGTGTTACGAACAAGAGTGGCACTAAGAGGTGGAGGTAGATTAGTGCAGCGGATAAAAATGTTGGTTTCGAAAAATCCTTTCGTACGATAAAACCGAACTCGAAAATGCTTAACTTTGAAAGCAAAGTAAGAGCGTATTGAAGGCAGTTTGTAGTTAATGTAAATTACAAGAAGTAAATGCAAACTAGAGAACACGCTAATTTTATAGTGGTTCGGTTGTTGTGACCTACATTCACTCCATTGATTCCTCTTCCGTCGAGGCCACTGGTATCCACTATTGATCTTCCTTTATAGGCGAAGATCAACCTCCTTCTTACAACTCTTTCTCCTTTTACCAGGTTTAGGAGATAACCCTTACACCCCCACTCACTCATCTCTCAAACTATTCTAACAATTAGAACTTTGAGAGGAGTTTCACACAAGATTACAGTAGAGTTTCTTTTCTTTTTACTCTCAATACTTGTGTATGTTAACTAGGGATAAGAGGGGTATTTATAGGCCTCAAGTTGATTCAAACTTAGAGCCTAAAAACATCTCATCCCAGGTTTCTTGGGTTCGGGCGGTACCACCGCTTGTGCTGGGCGGTACCATCGCTAGTGTCAGTTTAACACTGACACTACACTAGGTGATACCATCGCCTAGGAGGCTATGCTGGGCGGTACCACCGCCTGACACAATCTCAAAGATTTTGCCACGACGATGCCATCTCTTAGGTCACTATTTGAGCCTTTCATTGGGCCCAACATAATCCTTACATGGGCCCAACTAGCCCATAATTGGGTTGGCCCAAATTCAATCCTAATTACGTGCTAACTACGAAATCTAAGACATTTCCTAAGCTCAACAAGTCTGTAAGTCTAGTTTCTTCCGGTGAGCTTCCGGCGATCTTTCAATGAACTTCTGACAATCTCTCGACAATGTTCCAACAGACTCCTGGCAAGCTCCTGGACTTTATGATAATCTTCTTGGCGAGTTCTGACTGGCTTCTCTAGCAAGCTCTAAGACTTCTCGGTTGGTTCATGCATAACTTCCGATGAACGTCCGGACTTTCGATGAACTCTCGAACTTCCAACGAAATCACATCCTTGACTTTGGGACTTCATTTTGCTTCATGCCTTGCTATCGTAGTTAATCCTGCATATGTAAAACATACTTCGATCTAGACAATTATTACTAAGCATGAATCATGTTGTTCGGCATGTCATTGGTCTATCGACGCTTTGTCCAATTTTTTGGCGCATCGTCCTCTCTTGCGGCCTATTGCCCAATCAGCCAATTGACTCCGCAACTCCGATATCCTTGGTGCAATATCCGCTCTTCTTGGCTCGATGCCTGAATCCATGGCCTAAAGCCTTCTATCGATATATCGACTGATCCTCCAACCTGACATCTAATCTTCTGACATGTTTTCCTCTGGCCCAATATGATTCTTCCTGCTTTAATTGTCTCTACCTGATCGAAGCATCCTACGTCACTCAAAACACAAATCAAATCATAAACACTTATCAATTGGTTTCATCATTAAAATATGAGATTCAACAATCTCCCCCTTTTTGATGATGACAACTAATTGATGACGGAGTTTAAACAAACTCCCCCTATCAATATGTCATATTGATAGAACGCTTGGATTAAAAAATCCAAGCAATATGTTATTATAATACTTATGCATAACATCATACTTCTCTCCCTTTGTCATCAACAAAAAGGAGAAGTTTCAACTATCAAATGTTTGTGATATAAGTTCAAATCATTGCATGAAAAACATAATATCAAGTTTTATCATCATGCAATTTATAAGTTAAAAAATTTAGCAAGTGTTACATCATGCAAGCTATCAAGTTTTAGATATGCAAGGTAGTAAGATAGCAAGTTTACAACATACAAGCTAGTAAAATTTTTGAAAGCAAACGCAAGATAGCTTTCTTATTGAAGTGTATAAGCTAGTGATTCTTGCTTCCTATTGCAATGTGCAAGTTGCAAGTTTTGCTTCTTGAGATTGGCAAGATAGTGATGTTCAAGATAGCAAGCTCTTTCTTCTCTTTTGAGAAGTGTCATTTTTGCTTTCTTTGCAAAATACAAGCTAGCAAAATTTTATATTATTTTACAACAATCAAGCTAGCAATTTGGCAAGTGTTACTTCTCTTTGAAGTATGAAAGCTAGCAAGTTTTTGAAAAATAATGAAAGATAACAAGCTAGTAAGATACAATGTTTTACATGAAGCAAGCTATACGAAGTATGTTTGCATCTTCTCTTTAGATGTGCAAGCAAGCAAGCAAGTTTTTACATCTTTTTGACTTGTGCAAGCTAGCTGTCTCTCCCTTTGTCATTATCAAAAAGAAGGAGAAAATACATTTTTCACATCAATGCTCTACTTATTACATGAGGTTTACAACCACAAATACAAAAGAATTTACATAATAAAATTCAAGTCATAAACCTTAAAAGATGTCAAGTAACATATCATGGTTAATTTGAATATAACATTTTTAGTGAATACCAAGAAGAATCATAGTATGAAAAATCTTGATTCATAGAAAAATCTCATGTATCGAATATCGAGAAATTAAAATGATGATTCATATAAAAAATATCATAAGTTATATTCAAGAGAAAAATCATTATAATCTCAACATTACTTTCAAGAGATTCAAAATGGCATAAATAATTTTATTAATCTCTTAGTGAAAAATCGATAAGGTAGGGATTTGAGAAGTTTTCAAGAAAAAGCTTTCCTCTTTTTGTTTCGTTTGTTTCATACAAGTATGCCTTTGTCTTTTTTTATACCAAATGAAAATATATATCATTGTTTAAAATGAAAGTGCAAGATTTATTACTACAAAGATCAATAAGCCACTTTCATTATGGTAAAAATCGATAATCCATAAATCGCAAGATTCATCATGCATAATTTCGAATTATAAAACCAATAAACATGATTTCAAATCAATATGCTCAAGTTTTTGTATGAAAACCATTCATCTTGTTTAAAACCAAAAAAGCAACATTTTATCATGAATATCATCATAAATCACCCAAAAATCATAATTACTTCAAAGCATCATGCATAATTTAAATATAAAATCATCAAGAATAATACTTACATTATTTCATATAAGTATGTCTTTTTCATTTATACCAAACAAAAATATGCATCAACATTTAAAGCAGAAAGATCAAAAATCATCAAGATCAAAAAGTGTACCACATAATTCCAAAATATATGATTTTAAATCATTACTTCAAGTCCTCATGCATAAAAATCATCAAGTATGAAACAAACATTTATTTTCAAAACATTCATCATGATAAGACATTTTTTAATCAAAATTATTTTGTTTGTTTATCATAAAACATGATTATTTTTAAAATCACTAGAAAGGTAAGCATGATCCAATTTTATTTTTGTATTTTTATTAAATTATTAAACATGTAATTTTTAAGAAAAATAATTAAACTAAATTAAAAATAACTCATGAAAAGCATCATTTAATTTTGAAATAAATTAAGGGCATTTTGATTACCTCATCATCGAATGCCGTTAAGGCGTAGTTTGCCGCCTCGCTTTTGTTGATTTTCTCCTCGTCGTTGGAGGAGCTCCATTCATTCCAAAGTTCTTCCCTCTTCTTGCATTTAGAGCAAGTAGTTGTGTTCTTTTTATTTTTTAATTTTTGTTTAATGAACTTTTTAAATTTCATGAGTAGTTCAAGTTCCTCATCACTTGAGCTTATACTCGAGTGGTCTTCGTGTGTTCTAAGTGTCAAATCCTTCCTATTCTTTGGAAGGTTGTTCTTGAGTTCTTCATGTGCATTGCACGTCATTTCATAGGTCATCAAAGACCCTATAAGTTCTTGGAGAGGGAAATAGTTCAAGTTTTTTGATTCTTGAATAGCCATTACTTTTGAATCTCAAGTTTTAGAGAGTGAGCGTAAAACTTTATTCACAAGTTCAAGATTCGAAAAACTTTTACCAAGAGATTTTAAACCATTAACGACATCTGTAAAACAGGTATATATGTCAACAATGGTTTCGCTCAGCTTCATTCGAAAAAGTTTAAAATCATGTATTAAAAAGTTGATTTTCGAATCTTTAACTTTGCTAGTGCCTTCATGAGTGATTTCGAGAGTGCGTCATATGTCAAAAGCCCTTTCGCACATAGAAACCTTATTAAACTTAATTTTATCTAAGGTGAAAAATAAGGCATTCATAGCTTTTGCGTTTAGAGAAAAAGTCTTTTTCTCCAAATCATTCCAATGGTTCATCGGAAGAGAAGACATTTGAAAACAAAATTCGACTATGTGTCATAAATCGAGATTCAATGAAAGCAAGAAAACTCTTATTCGAGTTTTCCAATAAGTGGAGTCCGTACGATTGAAAAAGGGAGGACGTGTTAGGATCGAAGCGGCATTAAGAGGGGGGGGGGTGAATTAGTGCAATAGATTAAAACTCGTAAGTTTAAAATCAATTTCATAAATATGTAAAGATTTCGATTTGACGAAAGATGACTTAGCTAAAATAGATCGAGTAAAGGTAGTCAAGAGTAGGGAGATGAAAACCGAACGATTTGCAGCTAAGTAAAGAAATGGTTCAAAAAATTAAACACTCACACATTCAAGGAACACCACGATGTAAAGTGGTTCGGTCAAATGACCAACATCCACTATCGAAGCCTTCTTCGATGAGGCTCCCAACTTCCACTAGCAAATCACTTTGAAGGGGAAGGACCAAATACCCCTCTTACAACCTTCTTACAAGTGGTTCACACTCTTACAGACTTTTGAAAGAGAAAGAGGGAGGTGAACAGTTAAGCTATTGAAAACAAGACTTTGCTAGAGTTTTTTCTCACTTTCTAACTTGTCAAAAAGATGTTCTCTGAGAATTGAGGGGTATTTATAGGCCCCAAGAGGATTCAAATTTGGACTCCAAATTTGAATTACTTTTGGGTTTTCCAGTGCTGGCGATGCCACCGCCTATCAGTGTTTGACATTGACAGTGTACTGGCGGTGCCACCGCCAGACCTCTCACGTTTTGGGCGGTGCCACCGTCGGACCTCTCGGGTTCTGGGCGGCGCCACAGCCTGGACTATTCCAGCTCACTGGTTGGGCTCCAAACTTGGCCCAAACCGGTCCAAACTCGAGCCTAATTGTCCCCTAACTAGGTTATAGGATTAACCCTTAATTCTAACCCAAATTATATGCAAACTATGAAATTAAGGCATAGCCCTAAGAAAATTTTTAATGGCAACATCGAGTTTCCTTTTGGCGAACTTTCGGCGGACTTCCGATACACCCTCGGATTTCTTTCAACGGACTCCCAGTAGGCTCTCGGTCTTGTGGTGAGTTCAATGAGTCTTTGGTAAGTATCCGTAACTTCTCGGTGATCTCCGCAAACCTCCAATGATATTTCCAATGGACTTCTGAAAACTTTGACAAGTCCCCAATTCTTTCTCGGTTGGTTCCGGTAGCACTTCCGATGATTCTTCGGACTTTCGACGGACTGTCGAACACCTATCGAACTTGACTCTGGTAAACTTGCTTTATATTTTCATACTATCGTAGTTAATCTTACACACTTAACTCAATAATATGGATTAGATCAATTAACCCATCAATTAACTACTAGTCATAGGTGCCCAGCAAGCCAATCACGTGAGTGATGGCACGTGTGACTTGATACAGAATCTTTTTGCTTATTATATTTTGGTGTATATCACTTTATAACTATTGCATAAATGCATATATATATTGTGATGTCCTTGAATTTGTGCATAGGGAATCGGATCGTGATGAGATCACGATAATGAGATCGATTCACCTTTAAACAGATATCCTAAATAATCCCGGTCATAGGTTACTCGAGAGGGACATCGTGATAACCGGATAGACTGGTGTGCTGTAAACCCGTCCATATGATGGATGCAGCTGGTCTCATAGCTGCTCGTGTAGGGACACTAGGGATACAGTACAGGTGCTCATTGGAGAATGAGTTCACTGATTGATCCGCTTACGGAATACTAGATGGTTGATGATGCCTTATTGTCAGACAGCGATTCCGTAGTCCTAGTGGTGTATCTGGTCCTTAGACTTGAGACACCAAGGATGTCCTGTATGAGTGCTCCACTCTTTGATACCAGACTTATAGGTTTGGCTGTCCCCATATCTAGTACAGCTGGTCATTGGGAGTGGTAGTCGACCTTACGAGGGCTATTGAGTGTCAATAGAGGATCATCCACTCTCGGCGTCATGAGAGGAATATCCTATGTGTTCTTGCTCAGACAAATCCCTGGCCAGGGTCATTCGGGTTGAGAGAGAAAGAGTTCTCCGGGAGAATCCGATTAGAGCGAGACTCGAGTAGAAACCGTATGGGTCTGACAGCACCATGCTCGATATACGGTCTCTGGGATATTAGATGGATGAGGGACTATAGGTACATGGTAACTGAGGACAGACAGGTCCAATGGATTGGATTCCCCTGTATCGTCTGGGGACTACGGCGTAGTGGCCTAGTACGTCCGTAGTCGATGAGTCAAGTGAATTATTACAGAGATAATAATTCACTCAGTCAGAAGGAGTTCTGACAGGTATGACTCACGGCCAGCTCGATATTGGGCCTAGAGGGTCACACACATATGGTAGGCATTGCGATGAGTAGAGGTTCGTATATGAGATATCCGACGGAGCCCTTGTCTTATTGGATGCAGATCCAATACCCACTAGGGAAGGACCCATTAGGGTTTGACACGGGATCTCTATAAATAGGAGGGATTCACAGCCTCATAGGCTAGAGTCTTTGCTTGCCTTTCCTATTCTCCTCTCCCTCTCCACCTCAGAGTAGGCCTAGAGATTTGAGGAGCGTCGTCGCAACCCTGCTGTGTGGATCACCGCTAGAGAGGATGACGCTTGACCTCCTTCACCCTCTCCTAAGGATCTGCAAGGAAATAGGGATATACGATCTCCCTAGGTAACACAATCTCTATACGCAGTTTTGTGTTTTGCGGATTTTTGCGCACCAATCTTCGCACGACGACGAACATCTTTTTGGGAATCGGGGATTTTGTTTTCTTGTTCTTCCGCTGCGCATATGATGTCGCCCCAATGATTTCCCAACAGTGGTATCAGAGCCAGGTTGTTCGTGCGAATGATTGGTTTTGAACTGCGTATATTGTGTTTAGGAAGAATATTGACGTCAAAATCGTTGACGTAAAAGCGAGGAAGGGCAGCAACAGTTGCTGCCCTCGATCTGCATGCCTGCAGCCACCTGCAGCGGCAGCCGCAGCCGCAGCCAGGCAGCACAACACCGGCGCATGCGCAAGCGCTGTGCCTGCAGCAGCCGGCCGGCGGTCTGCTTGCAGCAGGCTTGCTGCTGGTGGGGCTGGCAGCCCACGGGCAGAGGCGCCGCAGGGCAACGGCGCTTGCCGCCGCTGCTCCCGCGGGCGAAACCCCCCCATAGGGGCGGCCGCCCGGCGGGACAGCACCGCCTGCGGAGGCAGCGACGCCTGAAGGGGGAGCCCACCTGCAGCGGCAGCGCCGCCAGCGAGCGTGCCGCCTGCAGGCGAGGGCAGTGCCCTCACCCCGCCGCACAGGCCGCCGCCGGCAGGGTGGCGGCGGCGGCAGCAGCGAAAGGGGGAAAGGGCATTAGGGTTTTCTGGGCAAAAGATAGTTTTGCCCCTCGAAATTTGAGAAATTCCAGTTTCTGTCTTTTGTCCAAATTACGAAAATACCCCTATAAATTCAGAAATTCCCTACATGTCCCTGATTTCAGAAAATATTAATTAATTAAAAGGTTTAGTTGATTATTATTTTTATTATTATCTAGTAGTCCTACATGATGATGATTATTTATACATGTGATGTATGATGTGTGGACGGATGATCATGGACCGTGTGATGTGTGTACTTGTGATTATTATTATTGAGGTCTGCGAACCTCCATTATATTTCTCGATTATTGTCGGGCCTGCGTGCCTATGATTAAGTTGTAATCACATGAGGAGGCGCAGCGGGAGCGTGGATGCGATAGCGGGACCCACGAGACGGACGATCGTGTTGCATGAAGATGCATCAAGATGTCGACGAAACCGATGAGGACGAGATGGACGATCACAGGGCATGGAGATGCACCGTTGCACACATAGATCTTGATGTGAGTGATTAGGCCTACTGGCTCGGGCCTAATCATATTAGGTTGTGGTCCATGATCATCTGGTGTGATTGCTTATACACATACTAGATATGTATATATATTTGCATGCGATGTAGATATATATTAAATATGTATATGTGTGACATGTCATATTAGGAGACCAAATTATAGAAACATCTCTCGATAATATTAAGTCGGTAAACGTGAGGCAATTAGATTGACCCACGTGGCCTTCCATCGTTATGAGTAGGAACCGATTCCCGGTGTAGGTTGAGTTGGTCGAGTCCCTCGAGACTCACCTATATCGCGATTCGCTATCTTGCTTACGACATAGAGATGTCACCGGTGACCTGAGGGCATGGTATGCTTGGTCGAGTCCCTCGAGGGTATATCATCAAATCAGACTCATCTTGTAACGAAGGTGTTGACTTAACCGAGCATCATGGTTGGTCGAGTCCCTCGAGGCCATGGTGATTCGGAGGTCGAACAGGATGGGAATCACAAGGAGTTGTGATCGGCAAGAGTTGCCTACCTTTTAAGCTTAGTGTGATTGGTCGAGTCCCTCGAGGTTACACTAAGACGCTGATTGGATCCTGATCCCCACTAGAAGTCTGCCGGAGACTTCCGTTTCACGTGCTGAGGGTGTCGCGTGACTCGATAGTAAAATAGTGGGAGCATATTAAGATAGAAGTTCATATCTTGATAGTTTATTTCTTGCAAAATCTGCATGTTATTCATTTCTGCTACATCTTTATTTTCAGAAAATGTCGCTTTCAAATCCCTTACGTGGCATACTTGATGTCAACCGCCTCACTGGTCCAAATTATACGGATTGGCTCCGTAACTTGAGAATTGTTCTCACAGTGGAGAAAATCGTGTACGTCCTTGATACAATGATGCCTACGCCCGAAGAAGGGGCAAGCGAGGATGAGATCGCTCGCTACGTGAAGTACATTGATGACTCCACTCTTGCTCAATGCTATATGTTGGGCTCTATGACTCCAGAGTTACAGAGACAACATGAAAAGATGGATGCCAGATCCATTCTCCTACATGTCCGTAAATTGTTTGAGGAACAGGGAAGGACTCAACGATATGAGATATCCAAGAGCCTTTTCCGCGCTAGGATGACTGAGGGGACACCGGTTCAGAACCATGTCCTAAAGATGATTGAGTGGATAGAGAAACTCACAGGTCTAGGAATGGTCCTAGAGGATAACTTGTGTGTGGACATTGTGCTTCAGTCCCTACCAGATTCCTTTTCACTGTTCATAATGAATTTTAATATGAACAAGCTTGAGGTGACTCTCCCAGAGCTCCTCAATATGTTGAGGGAGGCAAAGAGTACTATTAAGAAAGAGAAGCCAGTTCTCAACACTAGTGAGACCAGAAAGAAAAGGAAAGCAGAAAGGTCCCTTAAGAAGGGAAAGGGCAAGGGCAAACAAGGTAAAGCAAAGGTTGCTAAGAAAGACCCAACAAAGGACAAAGGCCAGTGCTTCCACTGTGGTAAAGATGGGCACTGGAAGAGAAACTGCAAAGAGTACCTTGCAGAAAGGGCGAAACAAAAGCTTGATGAAGCTTCAGGTACATTCATGATCAGTCTCCATTTGTCAGACTCTTATGATAACACATGGGTATTGGATACCGGTAGTGCTTATCATATATGCAATTCGTTGCAGGTTCTGGCAAGGCCTAGGAGACAAGAGAGAGGCGAGATGGACCTCAAGATGGGTAATGGAGCAAAAGTTGCTGTATTAGCTGTTGGCGAGGTCGCCCTACATCTGCCTAGTGGAGCTTTTATTGTATTAGATGCATGTTATTTTGTTCCTTCTATTATCAAAAACATTATCTCCATTTCATGTTTAACAGTTAGTGGATATAAATTTGTTTTTGAGAACAATGGTTGTTCGATATTATTAGATGATAAGATCATCACGAAAGGAACATTGCATAATGGTTTATTTATGTTAGACACCAATCCACATATCATGAATGTAAATGTGTCCAAAAGGAAACGAGATGAGTTGAACAGTGCATACCTGTGGCATTGTAGGCTAGGTCACATCCATGAAAGAAGGATTCAAAAGTTGCTAAATGATGGATATCTAGATCCATTCGACTATGTGTCATATGCAACTTGTGAGCCTTGCATTCGTGGAAAACTGACCAAATCTCCATTTAGTGGAACTGGAGAGAGAGCCACTGAGTTGTTGGAACTCATACATAGTGATGTATGTGGACCCATGTCAACTCATGCCATTGGAGGTTACTCCTACTTCATTACATTTACTAATGATTTCTCAAGGTATGGATATGTGTACTTAATGAAGTACAAGTCCGAGGCCTTTGAGAAATTCAGAGAGTATAAGAATGAGGTGGAGAACCAGACTGGAAAGAGTATCAAAACTCTTCGATCAGATCGAGGATATGAGTACTTAAGTACAGAGTTTACTCAGTTCCTCAAGGACCATGGGATATTATCCCAATGGACACCTCCTTATACACCTCAGCTCAATAGTGTCTTTGGAAGGAGGAATCGTACGCTATTAGATATGGTACGGTCCATGATGAGTTTCGCTGACCTACCCATCTCATTCTGGGGATATGCCCTAGAAACCGCAGCTTACCTTCTGAACAGAGTTCCAACTAAGTCGGTAGTGTCTACACCATATGAGATATGGAAAGGGAAGAAGCTTGATCTTAAGGTTGTTAAGATTTGGGGCTGCCCTACCCACGTTAAAAGACACAACCTCGATAAGTTAGAATCAAGGACAGAGCGATGCAAATTTGTGGGATACCCCAAGGAAACTTGTGGGTATTATTTCTATCATCTCGAGGACCAAAAGGTCTTTGTAGCTAAGAGAGCAGTGTTCCTTGAGAAGGAACACATTCTTGGCGGAGACAGTGGGAGAATGATAGAGTTGAGCGAAGTTAGAGAACCAAGCTCAAGCACCACTCTACAGCCCGAGTCTGTTCAGGTACCTAATACACAATTTTCAACTTTACGCAGGTCTGATAAAGCATCTCATCCTCCTGAGAGATATGTGGGACATATTAGAGGAGAGGATGTTGAGGATATTGATCCTCAGACCTACGAGGAGGCTATTATGAGTATAGACTCCGGGAAGTGGCAAGAAGCTATGAATTCTGAGATGGATTCTATGTACTCCAATAAGGTTTGGAACCTAGTTGATGCGCCCGAAGGTATTGTACCCATCGGTTGCAAATGGATCTTTAAGAAAAAGATCATAGTAGATGGAAAGGTAGAGACCTATAAAGCAAGGCTAATGGCTAAGGGGTATTGTCAAAGGCAAGGTGTTGACTACGACAAAACCTTCTCACCCGTAGCAATGCTAAAATCCATCAAAATTCTATTGGCTATTGCAGCATACTATGATTATGAGATCTGGCAGATGGATGTGAAAATCGCATTCCTCAACGGGAACCTCGAGTAGGAGGTGC
The DNA here is from genome assembly GCF_036884655.1 of Musa acuminata AAA Group. Classification (NCBI taxonomy): domain Eukaryota; kingdom Viridiplantae; phylum Streptophyta; class Magnoliopsida; order Zingiberales; family Musaceae; genus Musa; species Musa acuminata. The sequence goes on from NC_088327.1 coordinate 33,594,514, forward strand.
ATATGATGCAACCTGAGGGATTCGTGTCCAAGAACTGCCTAGATAAGGTGTGTAGGTTGCTTAGATCCATTTATGGACTAAAGCAAGCTTCCCGAAGTTGGAACATAAGATTTGATGAGGCAATCAGATCTTATAACTTCATTAAGAACGAAGATGAGCCTTGTGTATACAGAAAGGTAAGTGGGAGCGCTATCACCTTTTTGGTGTTATATGTGGATGATATCCTCATCATTGGGAATGACGTAGGAATGCTATCCACTGTAAAGACTTGGTTATCTAGACACTTCTCCATTAAGGACTTAGGGGAAGCATCCTATATCTTGGGGATTAGAATCTATAGAGATAGATCTAAGAGGATGCTTGGCTTGTCCCAGTCCAGGTACATAGAAACCATTGTCAAAAGGTTTGACATGGAAAACTACCAGAAGAAAGGGCAAACATGAATATGATACCTTATGCCTCAGCAATAGGGTCTATCATGTATGCCATGCTATGTACTAGGCCTGATATAGCGCATGCTCTGAGTGTCACGAGCAGGTATCAGGCGGATCCAGGCTTGGAGCACTGGAAAGCAGTAAAGTGTATCCTTATGTACTTGAGAAGGACTAAGGATCTTTTGCTAGTATATGGAGGTAATAGCCTTAAGGTTGAAGGCTTCACTGACTCAAGTTTTCAGTCTGATGTCGATGATAGCAAGTCGAATTCAGGGTATGTGTACACTTTGAATGGAGGAGCAGTGTGCTGGAAGAGTTCCAAACAAAATACCACTGCTGACTCGACCACAGAGGCGGAGTACATTGTTGCATTAGATGCAGCAAAGGAGGGAGTCTGGGTGAAGAAGTTCATCACAGATTTGGGAGTCGATACAGATGGCGACAAGTCGACTTCCTTATATTGCGACAACTATGGGGTGATTACTCAAATAAGGGAACCCGGGTCTCATCAGAAGTGTTCTGAGGAGGTTCCAGCTTATAAGAGAGATCGTAACCCGAGGAGATGTACTAGTGGAAAGAGTTCCATCCGAAGATAACATTGCAGATCCACTGACAAAGCCGTTGTCTCAGATTGTCTTTGAGCGTCACAGGAGTCTGATGGGGATCAGACACATAGGTGATTGGCTTTAGGTCAAGTGGGAGATTGCTAGTCATAGGTGCCCAGCAAGCCAATCACGTGAGTGATGGCACGTGTGACTTGATACAGAATCTTTTTGCTTATTATATTTTGGCGTATATCACTTTATAACTATTGCATAAATGCATATATATATTGTGATGTCCTTGGATTTGTGCAATGGGAATCGGATCGTGATGAGATCACGATAATGAGATCGATTCACCTTTAAACACATATCCTAAATAATCCCGGTCATAGGTTACTCGAGAGGGACATCGTGATAACCGGATAGACTGGTGTGCTGTATACCCGTCCATATGATGGATGCAGCTGGTCTCATAGCTGCTCGTGTAGGGACACTAGGGATACAGTACAGGTGCTCATTGGAGAATGAGTTCACTGATTGATCCGCTTACGGAATGCTGGATGGTTGATGATGCCTTATTGTCAGACAGCGATTCCGTAGTCCTAGTGGTGTATCTGGTCCTTAGACTTGAGACACCAAGGATGTCCTGTATGAGTGCTCCACTCTTTGATACCAGACTTATAGGTTTGGCTGTCCCCAGATCTAGTACAGCTGGTCATTGGGAGTGGTAGTCGACCTTACGAGGGCTATTGAGTGTCAATAGAGGATCATCCACTCTCGGCGTCATGAGAGGAATATCCTATGTGTTCTTGCTTAGACAAATCCCTGGCCAGGGTCATTCGGGTTGAGAGAGAAAGAGTTCTCCAGGAGAATCCGATTAAACCGTATGGGTCTGACAGCACCATGCTCGATATACGGTCTCTGGGATATTAGATGGATGAGGGACTATAGGTACATGGTAACTGAGGACAGACAGGTCCAATGGATTGGATTCCCCTGTATCGTCTAGGGACTACGGCGTAGTGGCCTAGTACGTCCGTAGTCGATGAGTCAAGTGAATTATTACAGAGATAATAATTCACTCAGTCAGAAGGAGTTCTGACAGGTATGACTCACGACCAGCTCGATATTGGGCCTAGAGGGTCACACACATATGGTAGGCATTGCGATGAGTAGAGGTTCGGATATGAGATATCCGACGGAGCCCTTGTCTTATTGGATGCAGATCCAATACCCACTAGGGAAGGACCCATTAGGGTTTGACACGGGATCTCTATAAATAGGAGGGATTCACAGCCTCATAGGCTAGAGTCTTTGCTTGCCTTTCCTATTCTCCTCTCCCTCTCCACCTCAGAGTAGGCCTAGAGATTTGAGGAGCGTCGTCGCAACCCTGCTGTGTGGATCACCGCTAGAGAGGAGGACGCTTGACCTCCTTCACCCTCTCCTAAGGATCTGCAAGGAAACAGGGATATACGATCTCCCTAGGTAACACAATCTCTATACGCAGTTTTGTGTTTTGCGGATTTTTGCGCACCAATCTTCGCACGACGACGAACATCTTTTTGGGAATCGGGGATTTTGTTTTCTTGTTATTCCGCTGCGCATATGATGTCGCCCCAATGATTTCCCAACATTAACTTCATCATCAAAATCCGAGATTCAATAATCTCTCCCTTTTTGATGATGACAATCAATTGATGATGGAGTTAATCATAACTCCCCCTATCTATATGCCATATTATGAGAAGATAAAAATACTTGAATTCAATCTCTTTGAATTCAAGCCTAAACCGATAAGTTCTATCCGTCGAACTTATCGTTATTCTTAATAAGCATGAGCAAATACGAAACTTCGTATTTCTCATAATTTCAAGGCATGAAAATTATTTTCAAGCCGACTGATAAAAGACAATTATCATTTCGATAAAAATAATAATAATTTAAAATTTTAACATGGATCTCATGATATAAATGCAAAGCATGATTTAATATGATCATGAGATGATTGCTTATCATATATATGAAAAAATGATAAACATGATACGACAACCAATCTAAAAACTTTCATATGCGATATGCTCAAAAAGTTGTGTGATACTTTTAAGGAATATAACACATATAAGACATTTTTCATTGCATTATACAACATATAAGCTATTGCAATATGATACATATAAGTCATGCTAATTTCATATTTGCACAAGTCATCAATCTTTTGCACATTCTTCTCCCCCTTTGTCATCAACAAAAAAGAGATGAGTTTTCAAGCATAAAACTCATGATCATTAAAGCTATTCATAAAATCATCTCATAAGAAAAAAAATCTTGAAAAGAAGATGTCAAAATTGACAAAGCTTCAACTTAGCATTAAGATCGATCATTCAAGGAAGACATCAAATCATCCAAAATAACATGAAGGTGCCATCAAAATGTTGACAAAATTTCAGAAAGAAACATCTAACATCATATATTAGGATAATGTCAAACGCATGTCAAGGTAACATAGAGGTTTACAATAATAAGAAAGGTTTAACACAACGATTATTCCTTAGGAGAAATTTCAGAGTTCCTCTTTATAAGGGGGTTCTCGGGCGGTGCCATCGCCAACCGAGCGGTGCCACCACCTGGGGACCGATCGCCCAGGCAGTACTGCCGCCGGTTCTGGCGGTGCCACCATTGGCACGCTAAAAAATGATTTTTTTTATTTTTGTTTTCAGAAGTTTTAATGTGTTTGATTTAAGATAGGATAGTGTCTTGGATCACTCTTTAAGATGTCATTCAAAATCGAAAAGAAAGAAGTCAAATCCACGAAAACCGAAAAGAGGATGAAAAATTTTCGAAAAATATATACAATCAAGCTCATTCACAAGGACAATTTAACATGCCTAATTCCCTTCTAATAAAGTCAAATTGATCTTCATTTAAGGTTTTTGTGAAAATATCCACTAATTAATGCTCTGTATCAATAAATTCTAGAATGACATTGTTATTATTGACATGATCTCGTATAAAATGATGCCTAATGTCAATATGCTTAGTTTTAGAGTGTTAAATTAGATTTTTGGTTAGACAAATAGCACTTGTATTATCACATTTTATGAGAATGTTCTTTAAGTAGATTCTATAGTCTTCTAACGTATTTTTCATCTAAACAACTTGTGCACAGTATGCACTTGCAGCTATGTATTCGGCTTTCGCCGTAGATAGTGCAACTGAATATTGTTTCTTGGAAGTCCAAGAAACAAGTACATGTCCTAAAAATTGACATGTTCCAAATGTGTTTTTTATATCTATCCTACATCCGCCAAAATCAGCATCTGCATAAGCTATTAAATCAAAATTATCGGATTTTAGATACCATAATCTTAAACTAGGAGTTCCTTTAAGATATCTAAGAATTCTTTTAACACTTTTACGATGAGATAATTTAGGATTAGCTTGAAACCTAGCACAAAGTCCTACACTAAACATGATATCCGGTCTAGTTGCGGTGAGGTAAAGTAAACTACCAATCATTCCCCTATATGTTTTTTTATCAAAGCTTTCACCACTTTCATCCATGTCTAACTTAGTGGAAGTACTCATAGGAGTGTTTATAGCTTTTGAACCATCCATGTTAAATCGTTTTAACAATTCTAATGCATATTTAGATTGATTAAGAAATATACCATTACTAAGTTGTTTAATTTGCAATCTTAAAAAGAAGGTTAATTCTCCCATTAGGCTCATTTTAAATTCATGACTCATACACTTGGTAAATGATTCACATAGTGATTTATTTGAAGAACAAAAAATAATATCATCAACATAAATTTGAACAATAAAAAAATTATTTTTAAAATGTTTGATAAACAATGTAGTATCAACATTGCCTTTTGTAAAATTATTTAAAATAAGAAAGGAACTAAGCCTTTCATACCAAGCTCTAGAAGCTTGTTTTAAGCCATAGAGAGCCTTAGTCAATTTAAATACATGATTAGGAAGAAGAGAATTTTGAAATCCGGGAGGTTGTTTAACATACACTTCTTCGGAAATAAAACCATTCAAGAAAGCACTTTTGACATCCATTTGAAATAGTTTAAAATCATTACTATTAGCATAGGCAAGGAGCATCCTAATGGCTTCTAATCTTGCCACAGGAGCGAAGGTCTCTTCATAGTTGATACATTCTTCTTAGTTGAAACCTTTGGCCACTAGTCTAGCCTTGCTTCTAACCATGATTCCGCATTCATCTTACTTGTTTCTAAAGATCCATTTAGTACCAATGACTAAATGGTCACTAGGTCTAGGAACAAGCTTTCATACATCATTTCTCTCAAATTGGTTCAATTCCTCTTGCATTGCAATAACCCATGAATCATCTTTCAAGGCTTCGGCAATGCATTTAGGTTTAATTTGAGAAAAGAAGGCAGCATTAGCACAAAAATTCTTGAAGGAAGAATAAGTTTAAACCCCTTTTGATGTATCTCCTATAATTAGCTCCTTTGGATGAGCATCTACATACTTCCATTCCTTGGGTAAGGAAATTTCGGAAGAAGATGCATCCATGTTGCTATTTTGAGGAGGGGGTTCATTTAAATTCAAATTATCAAAACCAAGATCATCATCAAAATCATTTTTCTTTAACTCCGAAATTTTATTAAAAACTACATGAATAGACTCTTCTATAACTAAGGTTCTTTTGTTAAAAACACGAAAAACCTTAGAAACGGAAGAGTAACCAAGAAAGATACCTTCATCGGATTTAGCATCAAAATTTTCTAAAGCATCCTTTTCATTCAAAATAAAGCATTTGCAATCGAAAAATTTAAAATAAGAAACATTTGGTTTTTTATTATTCCATAATTTATAGGGAGTTTTTGATAGAGATGGTCTTATTAGAACCCTATTCATGACATAGCAAACCGTATTAACGGCTTCGACCTAAAAATACTTAGGTAGACTATGTTCATTTAACATGGTTCTTACCATTTCTTGTAAATTTCTATTTTTTTTTTCAACTGCCCCATTTTGTTGATGATTTCTCGGACTGAAGAAGTTGTGATTATATCCATTGGATTCACAAAAAACTTTGGAAGTCATAGTTTTGAAATTCGCCACCGTGATCACTCCGAATTGATGAAATCATGAATCCTTTTTTGTTTTGAGTAAGTTTATAAAATTTAGAGAAACATTTGAAATAATCACTTTTGTAAGCCAAGAAATAGGTCCAAGTGTATCTACTATAGTCATCTATAATTACGAAGGCATATTTGCTTCCTCCTAGACTCGTTGTGTCAATTGGTCCAAATAAGTCCAAATAAATCAATTGCAATGGTCTAATGGTGCTAATTTGATTTTTAGGTTTGAAAATAGTTTTTATTTGTTTTCCTAGTTGACAAGCATCACACATTTTGTCCTTAACAAACTTTATATTGGGAATCCCTTATACTAACTCTCTAGATGAAATCTTAAATATTAGTTTCATACTTGCATGGCCTAATCTCCTATGCCAAAGCCAAGCATCATTTTTTAAAGCGAAAAAGCACATTTCATTACTAAGTTCATCAAGGTTGATGGTGTAGATATTATTTTGTTTTAAGGCAATCATTGATATATTATTGTTTTGTTTTTCAATAATGCACACATTAGATTTAAATCTAACAAAGTAACCTTTATCGCATAATTTACTAATGCTTAAGAGATTATGTTTTAATCCATCAACTAGCAACACATCATCAATTGAAAAACTTGATTTGTTACCTATGGTTCCCTTGCCAATGATTTTATCTTTGTTGTTGTCTCTAAAGGTGACATACCCTTCTTCTTTGCTAGTGAGCATAGAGAAATGAGATAGATCTCCGGTCATGTGCTTTGAGCATCCACTATCAAGATACCATCTCTTGCTCCTAGCTTGTGAGTTTGTCTATAAAAGACGATGGTTTTTAGGTACTCATTTGATTTTGAGTGCCTTAAAAATTAATCTACTAATTTTGTCATTCATCATTGAATTATTTATAGTTCCTTTAGGAACCATATCAACTTATGTGGACTAATTTTCTTAAATGGACATTTGTAAACAACATGTCCAGATTTGCAACAAAAGTTACATTTCAAATTAGGTGAAACATGTAATGTGGGTCCCTTAATGAAGGTGGTAGAATTTTGGTGAGATTCTCTTACAAAACCAATTCCACTTCTATTTGTGATGTGACCCTTGTTTGCAAGGATCATGTCTAAGCCTTTACTACCGACCTTAAACTTGTTTAAGGTCTCTTTGAGTAGCAAATTCTCTTCTTTTATTGCTTCTAAGTGTTCACACTTAGAGCATGGAGGAGTTTGAAGACTATCAAGCTTATTTTGTAGTAAGGCATGCTCTTTCTTTAATATATTGAACTTCTTACTAATAGTTCTACACTCATCAAATAATTCATGAAAAGCGATAGAAAGTTCATCGAAAGATAAATCTTCATTAATTAAATCACATATCTCTCCTCCTAAAGCCATTAGCATGAAGTTTGCCTCCTCTTTGTTGCTAGCTTCTTCATTCTCGGAATCACGTGAGTTGTCCCAAGTTACTTTTAAAGCTTTCTTCTTCTTCGGTTGCTTCTTCTTGGCTTGGGGGCATTCATTTTTGAAGTGCCCCGGCTTGCATTCGTAGCATATTACTTGGTTCTTTTTTATGTTCAAGTTTATTTTTGGTGTCATTTTTAAATTTGTTATTTCTTATAAATTTTTTAAATTTTCGAGTTAAAAGTGCAATGTCATCGTCACTGTCCTCATCACTTGATGTTCCTTTCAAGTGGTCTTCTTGTGTTCTAAGTATCATATCCTTCTTGTTCTTTGGAAGAGGATTCTCGAGCTCTTCATGAGCATGACATGTCATTTTGTAGGTCATTAGAGACCTAATAAGTTCTTCAAGAAGAAATGTTTTAAGGTCATTGGTCTCTTGAGTGACCGTAACTTTTGGATCCCAACTCTTTGGAAGGGATCTTAAAATTTTAGTTACTTGTTCAAAGTTAGAAAAATCTTTACCAAGAGCTTTGAGTCCATTGATGACATCCATGAAATGGGTGTACATGTCTCCGATGGACTCACTTGGTTTCATCTGGAAAAGTTCGTAAGAATGCATAAGAATGTTGATTTTGGACTCTTTCACGGCTAGTGCCTTCATGAGTGACCTCAAGAGTTCTCCAAATATCAAAAGCCGAATCACAAATCGAAACGCGATTAAATTCATTTTTGTCAAGTGCACAAAACAACGCATTTATAGCCTTTGCATTTAAAGCAAAAACCTTCTTCTCCAATTCATCCCATTTGCTCATCGGAAGAGATGATTTTTGAAATCTATTTTCGATAATATTCCAAAGCTCAAAATCCATGGAAATAAGGAATATCCTCATACGAGTCTTCCAATACGTGTAATCTGACCCATTAAACATAGGCGAACATGTAATAGAGTGACCCTCTTGCATGCCGGAGTAAGCCATCTCTCTTGGGTATTGAACCAAATATGAGAGTGAGCCTTGCTCTAATACCAATTGTTAGGATCGGAGCAGCACTAAGAGGGGGGGGGGGGGGGGGGGGGGGTGAATTAGTGCAGCGGATTAAAACTCTAAGTTTGAAATCGATTTCGTAAATGTGTAGAGATTTCGATTTGACAAAGGATAACTTAGTTAAAATAGCTCGAGTAAAGGTAGTCAAGAGTAGGGAGATGAAAACCAAATGATTTGCAGCTAAGTAAAGAAATGGTTAAGAAAATTAAATACTCACACATTCAAGGAACACCACGATGTAAAATGGTTTGGTCAAATGACCTACATCCACTTTCGAAGCCATCTTCGATGAGGCTCCCAACTTCCACTAGCAAATCACTTTGAAGGGGAAGGACCAAATACCCCTCTTACAACCTTCTTACAAGTGGTTCACACTCTTATAGATTTTTCAAAGAGAAAGAGGGAGGTGAACACTTAAGCTATTGAAAATAAGACTTTGCTAGAGCTTTTTCTCACTTTCTAACTTGTCAAAAAGGTGTTCTCTCTGCTGAGAATTGAGGGGTATTTATAAGCCCCAAGAGGATTCAAATTTGGGCTCCAAATTTGAATTACTTTTGGGTTTCCCGGTGCTGGAGGTGCCACCGCTTTTCAGTGTCTGACACTGACAGTGTACTGGCAATGCCACCGCCAGGCCTCTCAGGTTCTGGGCGGTGCCACCGCCTGGACTATTCCAGCTCACTGGTTGGGCTCTAAACTTGGCCCAAACCAGTCTAAATTCGGGCCCAATTGGCCCCTAACTAGGTTATAGGATTAACCCTTAATCCTAACTCAAATTATATGCAAACTATGAAATTAAGACATAGCCCTAAGCAAATTTTTAACCAGCAACGTCGAGTTTCCTTCCAGCGAGCTTTCTGGCGAACTTCCGGTGGACTTCCGATACACCCTCAGATTTCTTCCGACAGACTCCCAATAGGCTCTCGGTCTTGTAGCGAGTTCAATGAGTCTTTGGCAAGTATCTGAACCTTCTCGGTGATCTTCGCGAACCTCCAATGATCTTTCCGGCGGACTTCCGAAAATTTTGGCAAGTCCCCGATTCTTTCTCTGTTGGTTCCGGCAGCACTTCTAACGATTCTTCAGACTTTCGGCGGACTCTCGAACACCCATCGAACTTGACTCTAGTAAACTTGCTTTATGTTTTCATACTATCGTAGTTAATCCTGCACACTTAACTAAATAATATGGATTAGATCAATTAACCCATCAATTGACTTCATCATCAGAATCTGAGATTCAAAAGGATGAATAAGAGAGTGACACTCTTGAAAGTCGAAAAGAGTCATTTTTTTTGGGTGTTAAACTAAATAAGAAATACGTGGCTCTGATACCAACTGTTAGGAACAAGAGTGGCACTAAGAGAGTGGGGGGGGGGGGGGGTTGAATTAGTGTAACAAATAAAAATGTCGGTTTCAAAAAATCCTTTCGTACTATAAAATCGAACTCGAAAATGCTTAATTTTGAAAGTGAAGTAAGAGCATATTGAAGGTAGTTTGTAGTTAATGTAAATTGCAAGAAGTAAATGCAAACCAGAGAACATGCCAATTTTATAGTAGTTCGGTCGTCGTGACCTACATCCACTCCGTTGATTCCTCTTCCACCGAGGCCACCGACATCCACTATCGATCTTCCTTTATATGCAAAATCAACCTCCTTCTTATAGCTCTTTCTCCTTTTACCGAATTTAGGAGATAACCCTTACACCCCCACTCACTCCTCTCTCAAACTATTCTAACACTTTGAACTTTGAGAGGAGTTTCACACAAGATTATAGCAGAGTTTCTTTCCTTTTTACTCTCAATACTTGTGTATATTAACCAGGGATGAGAGGGGTATTTATAGGCCTCAAGTTGATTTAAACTTAGAGCCTAAAAATATCTCATCCCAGGTTTCCTGGGTCCAGGCTGTCACGGACAAACTTCTAAACAAGATGTTCGATGTAATGCTTATGTGTGTCCGTGTCTTTTGGCATGTTCATGCCTTGTACAGCAGGTAGAGGGGTGGCCGAAGGCTTAATAGTCCCATGTTAGTTGGGTTGGTGGCCTCTTTAGGCTTGTAAATAAAGGTTGTGTCATGTGGACACGTTCGAGAGCTTTTCGGTCTGTAATGGACCATTTTACCCTTTGTTGTGCCACTGTTCAGAGCTTGTAAAGTCTGTTTGTAATTTGCATTGTCTATGAAGTGTTTTTCGGACATGTTTGCTTGTGGATCCCGTTTGAGGCGTTCTCTTTAACCCGTTCTCTCTTTTGTTGGTCCTAAGGGACAATGGGAGGCTTCGGGGAGGCTGACCTTTGCGGACGGACGCGCAAGGGTGCCGCACGACTTAGGCAAAACCAGCTAAGTCCGTGTCATATGGTATTAGAGCGGGACAAGCACTCATAGAAACACTTGACATGCAAACGTGGGGGACCTAGCGGGGCTGCGTTGAGGGCAGTCAGCAACGCGCGATCGTTTGAGGGAAAACGGGCATGGAGATGTAGGGAAAAGGAGTCGCTCGGAGGAGCGGGCATCTGAGATTGGCATTCAGAGGAATGGCCAACCCTTCGCGCAAGAGGCACCACGAGAACAGACAAGCTTGGGAGAATGTGGAGCGCACAAAGGTTGGGATGGCTGAGTTTGAGCTACGGCTCAACGTTGACAACTATACTTGATGGTGCTCTAGGCAAGCGAGGCGCTTGGCAAGAATGAGACCATGCAAGGTGGAATGAGTTGCTTAGCGACCGAAAGAGTTGTGCAAAGCTCACAGAGGTGAGGGGAATTGCTAACTCGAAGAATTCGGTACTCATGCATGGGCTTGTATGCGGACGATGGATTGTTCGTGGCCATCCCAAGGCGGTCGAGACTCGGCGCCATGGAGCATTGAAACTTTCTCTTCGGCATGCGAAGGATACGTCCGGAGGAGGCTGAAGTGTGCAACGAGTTCAGCATGTTGCTAGGCCTTGAGGGGTGCAGCGGTGGCTGTATTGACGTGGAGGCGCAATCTAGCAAGTGCATTTGCAAGAGGCAGAACAATGCACAGTTTGTTCAGCAGATCGGAGTAGTCCAAGGGGATGGTGGTCTCCGAAACGAAGAGAGATGTTGCTCCAACGGGACAGTTATCCAGGAGGGATAAGTCTCGGCTCTCCAGAGGGAGAATCATATGAGACGGACTTCACATGTTGAGGAGGAGTACCTCACAAACAACAACTCCACGAAGCTCAATGGACCGAGCAAGCAGCGAGGAGTTGTCACATGATCTCGCTCGAGAGAATGCATGGGTGGATGCATTGCGAGATCAAGTGGGGGAGCGACCTGAAGCAACTTAAATGAAGGCACACTTAGAGTCGATATGGAGATCGGACTCAAGGGAGGGCTGACCCATGGAATGGTGGGCGTGAGGGCCACCATCGACTCGATGCAAAAACGAGGAGCGGAGCAACTTGGGTGTAACTTGGCGAAGTACCCAAGCCGCATGAAGGGAGCCGGCAGAGAAGTTGGAACATGGAGCAGAGGCACAGTGCTTTCCTTAGACAGAGGTCAAGGACATGAACTCTTATAGAGGCAAGAGCAGGATCATGTTGTTCCATGGGTCCTCCATTCTGACGAAGTGGACTCATCTTGCACGGTGCCAAAGACGAAGGGAGCTTTTGGGCACATGCACCTTATCTCGGAGGAGCATTTGATGGAGGAACTAAGGCGACTCAATTTGCGGAGGCGAAGTTGGGTTCAGAAGGCCTTAGCACGGGGCAAGAGGACGCAGAGGCGAGTACTCTTGAAGAATATGCCACAGTGTTGCCATTCAAGTTGCCATGAAGGAAGTAGTGCGCAGCGGAGATTGTGCTGGTAGGGGCAGAGGCCCAGGATCCAGACAATGGTGCACAAATTACAGTGAAGTCGGTGGACTTCGGGAGCTACTAGGCGACGGACTGTCCTAGAGCAGTGCTTCATCTAGGTGTGACCCAAGAGTGGGTGGATGAAGGTCGATTGCCAAAGGAGCGAACAAAATCGAAGGTGGAGGTGACCCTGCGATGTATTGGCAGAGGCCACACATGGAGGGTTCACAATTCGAGTTTATTCCACAAGGATCAGAATGCAATGGAGATGTCACCAGGAGGCGACATGGTGCAGCGGATCGTGGTGGAACAGTTCGTGGCAATGCGATACACACGAGTGAGTCCCGTGAGGGATGAGATCATATGGAGGTATGATCGGGAGCTACTAGAAGCTCCACTTCGGTGAACAACACGACGGCAAGAAGGGCTATGGATTCAAGGAGTGAAGGCCATGGTACCGCAGAGGCGGGTCTTCCGGGCGTGCATCGAATTTTGCATCGGATGAAAACCTTGGTCATCAGCATATGGGGGCTGTGTTCCACCAAGGGAAGAGTTCGAATGCAAGTACCAATGAGTCCCATGGGAGGGACTTGATCATGCAGAGGTATGATCGAAACAGCTGGAGAGTTGGACTGCTCCAGAGCTCATATTCGCTTAAGGGAGCCCGACAAGTCAGAGGACAAGGTCGAGTAAGCGGACGTTGCTACCAAGGAAGCTAGGGAGAACAGAATCGGTGCAGACCCTATAATGCGATGGCAGAGGCCATGCATGGGAGTTGCAGTCTGTCTTTCCATCGACCAAAGGAGAGCTGCTTGGAGAACACAGAGGTGTTGAAGCAGGGGGTCGAAAAGGGCGAGGAAGCGACGACGAGTCCAGAGGGACTTAGCTACCCAAAAGCAAGCAATCAGTTAGAATGGAGGTGGACTCGGAGGAGTGTCACGGAGGCATATCTACTGATTGTGAAGAAAAGAGATTCAGAGGCGAGGCGACGGATAGTAGCGCCATGGGCATGGCAGCGCCATGGTACCGCAGAGGCGGGACTTCCGTGAAAGTCATTGATCCCTTGCTCTCACGGAGGGAGAGCGCTTGGTCGTGAAAGGGGCCGAGGAGGTGGAGCATGCAGAGGCAATCTCCAAGTACCGAGACAAGGCTGAAGGGCAGAGGCCGAGGAACTTCGTAAGACCGGTGTCAACAAGTTTCTCATCAAGATAGCCGTAAGTGAAGGACTTCGGGTCATGCAAGAGTGCACGACCAAGGAACGAAGCAAGCAGTACGCGGTGCTATACCTTTGCTAGTTAGTGGAGTAGGCGACAGGATTGATGGAGAAGACGGTACAATCCCAGAAGCGACCTCATCTATTAGAGAATTACTCCAAGTTGGGGTGAAAACTTCCTGCATTCCAGAAGTTCGGTGGCATTGAGAAGGTGAATCACAGTAGCTAACTCAACGCAAGGAGTGCAAACACTTCAAGTGCTTCAGAAGTGTGAGCAAAGAGCAGGCGAAGGCCAGTAACCAGGTCGATGCATGAAGTACAACCTCGAGGAGGCGGGCGAAGTCAAGTAACCTTTGCCTTCTCAACTCTTAAGAGAATGGGCGAAACCGAGTACCCCAATTCTCTTATCTATCCAGCAGAGGAGCTCTGCACAAGTTCAAAGACCCTTCGAAGAGAATGGAAGATAATAGTTATCAAATCCTCACCAACGGTGATCAGTGCTACTGAGAGTAGATTGTCCGCTTCATTTCCCAACGAAATGCCAATCGAAAGCGGAAGTGATGCGAACCTACTTGGATGTGACAACTAACTGAAAGAAGAGTCAATGAGCATATGTTGTGGAGGAAGGACCCAAAACTTCAGAAGTTTGCGAGGCGATGCTCGTTAAAGCTCCAACAAGCATCCACCCAGTTCAAGCAGCATGTGGAATTTTTGAGAGACTGGCGCAGTAAGGATGGTCTTTTCCTTCATTTTGGTGGATCCGCAGGAATCAACGAGGATCAACACAACTCAGCCAACCCCACACCAGAGTCAGAGTCATTGGCGAGTTGAAGCAGCATGGCGGATCAAAGGTTCGACTACTCAAAAACAGCAGTGGAGAGCGGCTGGGAGCCAGGAGGCGCATTGCAGCTAGAGCAGATAATTGAAGACTCAGCAAAGGCGAGGAGTTGCAGTGTCGACAAAGGCTTCGACGAGGACGTCGAAGGGATAAGTGGGGGAGAATGTCACGGACAAACTTCTAAACAAGATGTTCGATGTAATGCTTATGTGTGTCCGTGTCTTTTGGCATGTTCATGCCTTGTACAGCAGGTAGAGGGGCGGCCGAAGGCTTAATAGTCCCATGTTAGTTGGGTTGGTGGCCTCTTTAGGCTTGTAAATAAAGGTTGTGTCATGTGGACACGTTCGAGAGCTTTTCGGTCTGTAATGGACCATTTTACCCTTTGTTGTGCCACTGTTCAGAGCTTGTAAAGTCTGTTTGTAATTTGCATTGTCTATGAAGTGTTTTTCGGACATGTTTGCTTGTGGATCCCGTTTGAGGCGTTCTCTTTAACCCGTTCTCTCTTTTGTTGGTCCTAAGGGACAATGGGAGGCTTCGGGGAGGCTGACCTTTACGGACGGACGCGCAAGGGTGCCGCACGACTTAGGCAAAACCAGCTAAGTCCGTGTCAAGGCGATACCACCACCTATGCTGGGCGGTACCACCACCTATGTTGGGCGGTACCACCGCTAGTGTCGGTCTGACACTGTCATTGCATTGGGCGGTACCACCGCCCAGTCTGATGGTACCACCACCTAGGAGGTTGTGCTGGGTGGTACCATCGCCCAGACTGGCGGTACCACCGTCTACAGTCTCTCGGAGGTTGTGTCTGGGCGATACCACCGCCTAATATAGTCTTGAAGACTATGCCACAATGGTGCCATCTCTTGGGTCATTGTTTGGGCCTTTTATTAGGCCCAACATAGTCCTTACAAGGGCCCAACTGGCCTATAATTGGGTTGGCCCAAATCCATTCCCAATTACGTGCTAACTACGAAATCTAAGACATTTCCTAAGCTAAACAAGTCTATAAGCCTAGTTTCTTCCAGCGAGCTTCCAACGATCTTCCGGTGAACTTCTGACGATCTCTTGGCAATGTTCTAATGAACTTCTGGCAAGCTCCTAGACTTCATGACAATCTTCTTGGCGAGTTTTGATGAGCTTCTTTGGCAAGCTCCGAGACTTCTCGACTGGTTCCTGCAAAACTTCCAATAAACTCTCGAACTCCCAACGAAATTGCGTCATTGACTCTGGGACTTCATTTTGTTTTATGCCATACTATCGTAGTTAATCCTGCAAATGTAAAACACACTTCGATCTAGACAATTATTACTAAGCATGAATCATGTTGTCCGACATGTCATTGGTCCATCGACGCTTCGTCCGATTCTTTGGCGCATCATCCTCTCTTGTGGCCTATTGCCCAATTGGCCAGTTAACTTCAACTCCGATATCCTTGGCACAATATCCACTCTTCTTGGCCCGATGCCCGAATCCATGACCCAAAGCCTTCTGTCAATACGTCGACCGATCCTCCAGCCTGACGTCCAATCTTCTGACATGTTTTCCTCTAGCCCAACATGATTCTTCCTACTTTAATTGTCTCTAACTAATCGAAGCATCTTACGTCACTCAAAACGTAGATCAAATCATAAACACTTATCAATTGGTTTCATCATCAAAATCTAAGATTCAACAACTGGAAGAGGAACTACAAAGAGTATCATATAGAGAAGGCGAAACAGAAGCTTGGAGAAGCTTCATGTACATTCATGATCAGTCTCCATTTCTTAGAATTTTATGATAACACATGGGTATTGAATACTAGCGGTGCTTATCACATATGCAAATCATTGCAAGTTCTAGTAAGACCTAGGAGATTGATGAGAGGTAAGATGAACCTCAAGATGGGCAATAGAGCAAAAGTTGTTATAGTGGTTGTTGGCGAGGTCACCCTACATTGACTCGATGCAAAAACGAGGAGCGGAGCAACTTGGGTGTAACTTGGCGAAGTACCCAAGCCGCATGAAGGGAGCCAGCAGAGAAGTTGGAACATGGAGCAGAGGCACAGTGCTTTCCTTAGACAGAGGTCAAGGACATGAACTCTTATAGAGGCAAGAGCAGGATCATGTTGTTCCATGGGTCCTCCATTCTGACGAAGTGGACTCATCTTGCACGGTGCCAAAGACGAAGGGAGCTTTTGGGCACATGCACCTTATCTCGGAGGAGCATTTGATGAAGGAACTAAGGCGACTCAATTTGCGGAGGCGAAGTTGGGTTCAGAAGGCCTTAGCACGGGGCAAGAGGACGCAGAGGCGGGTACTCTTAAAGAATATGCCACAGTGTTGCCATTCAAGTTGCCATGAAGGAAGTAGTGCGCAGCGGAGATTGTGCTGGTAGGGGCAGAGGCCCAGGATCCAGACAATGGTGCACAAATTACAGTGAAGTCGGTGGACTTCGGGAGCTACTAGGCAACGGACTGTCCTAGAGCAGTGCTTCATCTAGGTGTGACCCAAGAGTGGGTGGATGAAGGTCGATTGCCAAAGGAGCGAACAAAATCGAAGGTGGAGGTGACCCTGCGATGTATTGGCAGAGGCCACACATGGAGGGTTCACAATTCGAGTTTATTCCACAAGGATCAGAATGCAATGGAGATGTCACCAGGAGGCGACATGGTGCAGCGGATCGTGGTGGAACAGTTCGTGGCAATGCGATACACACGAGTGAGTCCCGTGAGGGATGAGATCATATGGAGGTATGATCGGGAGCTACTAGAAGCTCCACTTCGGTGAACAACACGACGGCAAGAAGGGCTATGGATTCAAGGAGTGAAGGCCATGGTACCGTAGAGGCGGGTCTTCCGGGCGTGCATCGAATTTTGCATCGGATGAAAACCTTGGTCATCAGCATATGGGGGCTGTGTTCCACCAAGGGAAGAGTTCGAATGCAAGTACCAATGAGTCCCATGGGAGGGACTTGATCATGCAGAGGTATGATCGAAACAGCTGGAGAGTTGGACTGCTCCAGAGCTCATATTCGCTTAAGGGAGCCCGACAAGTCAGAGGACAAGGTCGAGTAAGCGGACGTTGCTACCAAGGAAGCTAGGGAGAACAAAATCGGTGCAGACCCTATAATGCGATGGCAGAGGCCATGCATGGGAGTTGCAGTCTGTCTTTCCATCGACCAAAGGAGAGCTGCTTGGAGAACACAGAGGTGTTGAAGCAGGGGGTCGAAAAGGGCGAGGAAGCGACGACGAGTCCAGAGGGACTTAGCTACCCAAAAGCAAGCAATCAGTTAGAATGGAGGTGGACTCGGAGGAGTGTCACGGAGGCATATCTACTGATTGTGAAGAAAAGGGATTCAGAGGCGAGGCGACGGATAGTAGCGCCATGGGCATGGCAGCGCCATGGTACCGCAGAGGCGGGACTTCCGTGAAAGTCATTGATCCCTTGCTCTCACGGAGGGAGAGCGCTTGGTCGTGAAAGGGGCCGAGGAGGTGGAGCATGCAGAGGCAATCTCCAAGTACCGAGACAAGGCTGAAGGGCAGAGGCCGAGGAACTTCGTAAGACCGGTGTCAACAAGTTTCTCATCAAGATAGCCGTAAGTGAAGGACTTCGGGTCATGCAAGAGTGCACGACCAAGGAACGAAGCAAGCAGTACGCGGTGCTATACCTTTGCTAGTTAGTGGAGTAGGCGACAGGATTGATGGAGAAGACGGTACAATCCCAGAAGCGACCTCATCTATTAGAGAATTACTCCAAGTTGGGGTGAAAACTTCCTGCATTCCAGAAGTTCGGTGGCATTGAGAAGGTGAATCACAGTAGCTAACTCAACGCAAGGAGTGCAAACACTTCAAGTGCTTCAGAAGTGTGAGCAAAGAGCAGGCGAAGGCCAGTAACCAGGTCGATGCATGAAGTACAACCTCGAGGAGGCGGGCGAAGTCAAGTAACCTTTGCCTTCTCAACTCTTAAGAGAATGGGCGAAACCGAGTACCCCAATTCTCTTATCTATCCAGCAGAGGAGCTCTGCACAAGTTCAAAGACCCTTCGAAGAGAATGGAAGATAATAGTTGTCAAATCCTCACCAACGGTGATCAGTGCTACTGAGAGTAGATTGTCCGCTTCATTTCCCAACGAAATGCCAATCGAAAGCGGAAGTGATGCGAACCTACTTGGATGTGACAACTAACTGAAAGAAGAGTCAATGAGCATATGTTGTGGAGGAAGGACCCAAAACTTCAGAAGTTTGCGAGGCGATGCTCGTTAAAGCTCCAACAAGCATCCACCCAGTTCAAGCAGCATGTGGAATTTTTGAGAGACTGGCGCAGTAAGGATGGTCTTTTCCTTCATTTTGGTGGATCCGCAGGAATCAACGAGGATCAACACAACTCAGCCAACCCCACACCAGAGTCAGAGTCATTGGCGAGTTGAAGCAGCATGGCGGATCAAAGGTTCGACTACTCAAAAACAGCAGTGGAGAGCGGCTGGGAGCCAGGAGGCGCATTGCAGCTAGAGCAGATAATTGAAGACTCAGCAAAGGCGAGGAGTTGCAGTGTCGACAAAGGCTTCGACGAGGACGTCGAAGGGATAAGTGGGGGAGAATGTCACGGACAAACTTCTAAACAAGATGTTCGATGTAATGCTTATGTGTGTCCATGTCTTTTGGCATGTTCATGCCTTGTACAGCAGGTAGAGGGGCGGCCGAAGGCTTAATAGTCCCATGTTAGTTGGGTTGGTGGCCTCTTTAGGCTTGTAAATAAAGGTTGTGTCATGTGGACACGTTCGAGAGCTTTTCGGTCTGTAATGGACCATTTTACCCTTTGTTGTGCCACTGTTCAGAGCTTGTAAAGTCTGTTTGTAATTTGCATTGTCTATGAAGTGTTTTTCGGACATGTTTGCTTGTGGATCCCGTTTGAGGCGTTCTCTTTAACCCGTTCTCTCTTTTGTTGGTCCTAAGGGACAATGGGAGGCTTCGGGGAGGCTGACCTTTACGGACGGACGCGCAAGGGTGCCGCACGACTTAGGCAAAACCAGCTAAGTCCGTGTCAAGGCGATACCACCACCTATGCTGGGCGGTACCACCACCTATGTTGGGCGGTACCACCGCTAGTGTCGGTCTGACACTGTCATTGCATTGGGCGGTACCACCGCCCAGTCTGATGGTACCACCACCTAGGAGGTTGTGCTGGGTGGTACCTGTTGAATCTCGGATTTTGATGATGAAACTAATTGATTGTGTTTAAATGTTTGACTACATTTTGAGTGATACAGGTCTACTCGATCAGGATTAGACAATTAACGCAGGAGGAATTGACGTTGCGTCGGAGGAGATCACGTCAGGATATTGGATGGCAGAAGGCTTCGGGTGTCGGGCATCGGGCCAAGGAGAGCGAAATTGCGCCAAGGATATCGGGGTTGCGGAGGTCAACCGCCGATTGGGCAACAAGCTGCAAGAGAGGACGATGCACCGAAGAATCGGATGAAGCGCCAACCAATGACGTGCCGGGCAACAGAATGTCAATTTGCGTTATAATAATTGTCTAGATCGGAGTAGAGTGTTTGCTTGTGTGTGCAGGATTAACTACGATAACCAAAAAACACAAAGCGAGAATACTGGAGTCAAGTTCGATGGACGTTTAAGAGTCCGAAGAATCGTCGGAGATGCTGCCAAAACCAACCGAGAAGAAATCGGGAACCTGTCGGAATTTTCGAAAGTTCGCCGAAGAGATCGTCGGAGGTTCACGGAGATCACCGAGAAGGCTCGGCTACTCATTAAAGTCATCACAAGTTCGGGAGCTTGCTAGAAGCCCGTCAGCAGAAAGTTCGTCGGAAAGCTCGCCAGAACAAGACTCGACGTTCGCGGTTGAAAATTTGCTTAGGATGTGTTTTGGTTATGTAGTCCACTTGTAATTAGGATTAGGATTAAGAGATAATCCTATATCCTGGTTAGGGGCCAACTGGGCCCAAAGTTAGAGTTGGTTTAGGCTAAAAATTAAGCTAAACCAGCGAACTAGAGAGCCAAGATTGAAGCCCAACTAGTGGCTGAAAACACTGTAGTCGGGCTGAAAACACTGTAGGCGGTGGCACCGCCTAGCTGGGCGGTGGCACTGCCCACCACCCGAGAGCTGGGCGGTGACACCTCCTGGCTGGGCGGTGGCACCGCCCAGCACCCGAGCCTTGGGCGGTGGCACCGCTTGGCTGGGCGGTGGCACCTCCAACAGCGGGAACCCAAAGAGAATTCAAATTTTGAAGCCCAAATTTGAATCCTCTTGAGGCCTATAAATACCCCTCAAATCTCAGCTGAGAGAACAATTTTTTGAGCAGCAAGTGTTTGAGAGAAAAGCCTTAGAAAAGTGTTAGCTTGTCTTGTTTTCAATTTGCTAGTGTTCACCTCCTTCTTTCTTGTTGAAAATCTGTAAGAGAGTGAACCGCTTGTAAAAGTTGTAAGAGGGGTATTCACCCTTCACTTTCAAGAGACTTGCTAGTGGAAGGTGGGAGCCTCATCGAAGAGGGGCCTCGCAAGTGGAGTAGGTCATTTGACCGAACCACTCTAAAAATCGGCGTAATCTCTGGTTTGCTTTTTATTATTGTCATTTACATTACTGCAAATCTTCTTACTGCTTTAGTTCCTTATTACTCTTGCTGCGCAACTTTAAGAACACGCCTTCAAGTTAAATTTCTCAAGTTTTGTTCTTAACATACGAAAGATTTTTTTATTAAAACCGAAGTTTTAATCCGCTGCACTAATTCACCCCCCCTCTTAGTGCCGCTCCGATCCTAACAGTACCATCGCCCAGACTGGCGGTACCACCGTCTACAGTCTCTCGGAGGTTGTGTCTGGGCGATACCACCGCCTAATATAGTCTTGAAGACTATGCCACAATGGTGCCATCTCTTGGGTCATTGTTTGGGCCTTTTATTAGGCCCAACATAGTCCTTACAAGGGCCCAACTGGCCTATAATTGGGTTGGCCCAAATCCATTCCCAATTACGTGCTAACTACGAAATCTAAGACATTTCCTAAGCTAAACAAGTCTATAAGCCTAGTTTCTTCCAGCGAGCTTCCAACGATCTTCCGGTGAACTTCCGACGATCTCTTGGCAATGTTCTAATGAACTTCTGGCAAGCTCCTAGACTTCATGACAATCTTCTTGGCGAGTTTTGATGAGCTTCTTTGGCAAGCTCCGAGACTTCTCGACTGGTTCCTGCAAAACTTCCAATAAACTCTCGAACTCCCAACGAAATTGCGTCATTGACTCTGGGACTTCATTTTGTTTTATGCCATACTATCGTAGTTAATCCTGCAAATGTAAAACACACTTCGATCTAGACAATTATTACTAAGCATGAATCATGTTGTCCGACATGTCATTGGTCCATCGACGCTTCGTCAGATTCTTTGGCGCATCATCCTCTCTTGTGGCCTATTGCCCAATTGGCCAGTTAACTTCAACTCCGATATCCTTGGCACAATATCCACTCTTCTTGGCCCGATGCCCGAATCCATGACCCAAAGCCTTCTGTCAATACGTCGACCGATCCTCCAGCCTGACGTCCAATCTTCTGACATGTTTTCCTCTAGCCCAACATGATTCTTCCTACTTTAATTGTCTCTAACTAATCGAAGCATCTTACGTCACTCAAAACGTAGATCAAATCATAAACACTTATCAATTGGTTTCATCATCAAAATCTAAGATTCAACAACTGGAGGAGGAACTACAAAGAGTATCATATAGAGAAGGCGAAACAGAAGCTTGGAGAAGCTTCATGTACATTCATGATCAGTCTCCATTTCTTAGAATTTTATGATAACACATGGGTATTGAATACTAGCGGTGCTTATCACATATGCAAATCATTGCAAGTTCTAGTAAGACCTAGGAGATTGATGAGAGGTAAGATGAACCTCAAGATGGGCAATAGAGCAAAAGTTGTTATAGTGGTTGTTGGCGAGGTCACCCTACATTGCCTAGTAGAGCTACTATTACATTGGATGCATGTTATTTTGTTCCTTCTATTATCAAAAATATTATTTTTATTTCATGTTTGATAGTTAACAGATATAATTTAATTTTTGAGAATAATAGTTGTTCAATATTATTATATGATAAGATCATCACGGGAGGAATATTACATAATGATTTATTTATGCTAGATATTGCTCCACATATCATGAATGTAAGTGTGTTAAAGAGGAAATAAGATGAGGTAAACAATGCACACATATGGCATTGTAGGCTAGGTCATATCCATGAGGGAAGGATTTAAAAGTTGATGAAGGATGGATACCTAAATCCATTCGACTATGAGTCATATGCAACTTGTGAGTCTTGCCTTCGTGGAAAGTTGATTAACTCTATATTTATATGAATTGAAGAGAGAGCCATTAAGTTGCTAGAACTCATACATAGTGATGTATGTGGTCCCATGTTATCTAAGGCTATAGTTGGTTACTCCTACTTCATTACTTTCACTAATTATTTCTCTAAGTATGGACATATATACTTGATGAAATACAAGTTCAAGGCCTTCGAGAATGAGATAGAGAACCAGACTGAAAAGAGTAGCTAGACTCTTCGGTCAGATCGAAAAGGTGAGTACTTGAGTATAGAGTTTACCCAGTTCCTCAAGGACCGTGAGATTCTATCCTAATATACGCATCCTTATACACCTCAACTCAATGGTATATCTAAAAGGAGGAATCACACACTGTTAGATATAGTGCAGTCCATGATGAGTTTCATCGACCTACCCGTCTCATTCTAGAGATACGCCCTAGTATCCGTAGCTTACCTTCTGAACATATTTCCAGTTCCTCAAGGACCATAGGATTCTATCCTAATGGATACATCCTTATACACCTCAACTCAATGGTATATTTGAAAGGAGGAATCATGTACTATTAAACATGGTGTCGTCGACCTACCCGTCTCATTCTAGAGATACGCCCTAGTGTCCATAGCTTACCTTCTGAACATATTTCTAATTAAGTCGGTAGTGTCTACACCATATGAGATATGGAAAGGAAAAAAGTTCGATCTTAAGGTTAAGATTTGGGGCTGCCCTGCCCACATTAAGAGACATAATCTCGATAAGTTAGAATCTAGGATGGAGTGATGCAAGTTTGTGGGATACCCTAAGAAAATTTATGGGTATTATTTCTATCACCCCGAGGACCAAAAGGTCTTTGTAGCCGATATCACAATGTTTCTTTAGAAGGAATACATTTTTGGTGGAGATAGTGGGAACATGATAGAGTTGAGCGAGGTTAGAGAACCTAGCTCAAGCACCATTCCATAGCCCAGGTTTGTTCAGGTACCTAGTACATAAGTTTCGACTTTACGTACGTCTAGTAGAGTACCTCATTCTTCTAAGAGATATGTGAGATATATCAGAGGAGAGGATGTTGAAGATATTGATCCTCAAACCTATAAGGAGGCTATTACGAGTATAGACTCTGGTTTGGAACCTAGTTAATGCACCCAAGGGTATCGTACCCATTGATTGCCAGTGTATCTTCAAGATGAAGATCGAAGTAGATGGAAATATAGAGACCTATAAAGCGATGCTAGTGGCTAAGGGGTATTGTTAAAGGCAAGATGTTGACTATGACGAAACCTTCTCACCCGTAGCTATGCTAAAATCTATTAGAATTCTATTGGCTATTACAGCATACTATGATTATGAGATCTGGTAAATGGACGTAAAAACTATATTCCTTAACGACAATCTCAAGGAGGTGTATATGATACAACATAAGAGATTTGTATCCAAATAAAGTCCAGATAAGATGTACAGATTGCTTAGGTCCATCTATGGACTAAAGCAAGCTTTCCGAAGTTGGAACATAAGATTTGATAAGGCAATCATATCTTATAACTTTGTTAGAAACGAATATGAGCCTTGTATATATAGGAAGGTAAGTGGGAGCTCTATTACCATTTCGGTACTATATGTATATGACATCCTGATCATTGGGAATAATGTCAGAATGCTCTCCACAGTAAAGGCTTGGCTATCTAGACATTTCTCCTTAGGACTTAGGGGAAGCATCCTACATCTTGGAGATTCAGATCTATAGAGATAGATCCAAGAGGATACTTGGTTTTCCTAATCCAATTATATGGATAGTATTATTAAAAATGTTTGGTATAAAAAATTCCAAGAGAGATCTCATACTGATGAGACATGGGATATCGCTTTCTAGGAGTATATCCCTAAAAGCTCATGAAGAAAGGCCAAACATGGATAGGATATCCTATGCTTGAACGATAGGGTCTATCATGTATTCTATGCTATATACCAGGCTTGATATAGCTCATGCTCTATGATAGCCATAGGTGCCCTATAGGCCAATTACATGAGTGATGACACGTATGACATGATACACATTCTTTTTATTTTTATATTATTTAATATTTTATCATTTTATCTTGCATATTGCATATATTGTGATATTCGTATATCTGTGCAATGGGAATCAGATCATGAAAAGATCGTGATAATGAGATCGATTCACCTTTAAATATAGACCCTAAAAAATTTCGGTCATATGTCACTCAAGAGGGATATCGAAATGACCGGATAGATTAGGCTGCTGTACACCCATCCATATAATAGAGGCGGCTAGTCTTATAGCTGCTCGTGTGGGGACATTAAGGATACAATGTAGGTGCTTATTGTTAAATCTTGGATTTTGATGATGAAGTCAATTATAATTTGTTTAATCTAATTTATATGTTGACAAAAGTGTGTAGGATTAACTACGATAGTAGTAAGACATAAAGTAGGTATTATGCCGAAGTCAAGATCGAGATCACGTTGGGAGTTCGAGAGTTCGTCAGAAGTCCGGATGTTCGTCGGAAGTTCTATCGGAACCAAACGAGAAGTCCAGGAGCTTGCCAAAGAAGCTTGTTGGAACTTGCCCAGAAGATCATCGTAAAGTCCAGGAGCTTGCCGGGAGTCCGCTGGAGCATTACCGAGAGTTCGTCGGATGTTTGCCGGAAGTACATCGGAAGCTCGCCGGAAGAGCAATTGATGCACCGGAACAAGAAGTGTTGTGATCATGTCTTAATTATCATAGTTAGAGTGTAAATTAAGTTAGGATTGGGAGATAATCCCACTATCTTAATTAGGGTTCAACTGGGCCCTTAACATGGCTGATTTGGGCTGGATTGAACAACCCAATCAGCCCCTGAAAACATGGCTGGTGGTGACACCGCCTAGAAGACCCAGTCTCCCAGGTGGTATGGGTGGTGGTACCGCCGACAGTTATTGCTGCCAGCGGTGGTATCACCCCTGTCAGATGGTGATACCGCCAGAGCTCGGTCTCCGAGCTCTATCAAGCAGTGGTGACGCCCAATGTTAGGTGTCAAGTGGTGGTACCATCGCGTAATGGCGATGGTACCATCAGTACCCCGGAAATCTAGGATGAGACACTTTTTAGCTCCAATTTTGAAACCATTGGAGCCTATAAAAATCCCACCATTTTCTGAAGGGCATGAAAGCATTGAGATAATTTTGAGTTGTTGGGGTGCAAAAGTGTTGTAAACAAGTACTAGAGTTCTCCTCCTCCCTTTCTAAGTTTTGATATCATTCAAGAGAGGTGTGAGACTTGTAAGGGTTCTCTCCTAAACCCGTGAAAATGAGAAAGTATTGTAAAAGGTGGTTGGTCTTTGCCTATTGAAGGAAGGCCTTTAGTGGACGTCAGTGACCTCGACAAAGGAGGAATCCGAAAGTGGATGTAGGTCACAAATAACAAACCACTCTAAATTCTGGTTTGTTTTTCAATTTGTGTAAGTTTTATTATTGCAAGCTACATTACTTTCTTACTGCCTTCTCTACACTCACATACGCTTTCAAGTTAAATTCCTTATGAAACGATTTTCGTTGGAATCAGTTTTAATCGAAATGTAGACTTTTGAAATTGTGAAAGTTTTCTGCTGCACTAATTCACCCCCCCCCCTCCTTAGTGCCGCTCTTGATCCTAACAATTGGTATCAGAGTAAGGTTCACTCTCATTTGGTTTTAAACCTAAGAGAGATGGCATTTGTTGGCAACTTAGAGGGTCATTCAATTACACGTTCGCCTATGTTCAATGGGACGAATTATACATATTGGATGACTAGAATGAGGATCTTCTTAATTTCAATGGATTTCGAATTATGAAATATTATAGAAAATGGGTTTCAAAAGTCTTCTCTTCTAATGAACGATTGGAATGAGTTGGAGAAGAAGACTTTCACTTTAAATGCCAAGGCTATGATGCTTTGTTTTGTGCATTAGATAAAAACGAGTTTAATCGAGTATCAATTTGTGAAACGACTTTTGACATTTGACACACACTCAAAGTGACTCATGAAGGCACTAATAGAGTGAAGGAGTCAAAAATTAATCTTTTGGTGTATTCTTATGAGTTGTTTCGAATGAAACCGAGTGAGACCATTGGAGACATGTACACCCGATTTACGGATGTCATCAATGGTCTAAAAAGACTTAGTAAAAGTTTCTCGGATTTTGAACTTGTTAATAAGATTTTAAGATCCCTACCAAAAATTTAGGACCCTAAAGTAACGACCATTCAAGAGGCCAAAGATCTAAATATTTTTCCTCTTGAAGAACTAATTGGGTCACTAATGACCTATGAAATGACATATAAAGCTCATAAAGAGCTTGAGGACACCCTTTCAAAGAACAGGAAGAATATGGCATTGAGAACATAAGAATATCACTTGAAAGAAAACTCAAGTGATGAGGACTTTGATGATGACATAACACTCTTAACAAAGAAGTTCAAAAGATTCATAAACAGAAATAAATTTAAAAATAATACTAAAAATAAATTTGAACCTAAGAAAGAACAAGTGATATGTTATAAATGCAAGAAGCCAGGACACTTCAAGAGTGAATGTCCCCAAGCAAAAAGGAGGCAACTAAAGAAGAAGGCTCTCAAAGCTACATGGGACGACTCAAGTACTTCCGAAGAAGAAGAGCCAATCAACATCGAGCAAGTTGCTCACTATGTGCTAATAGCTATTGGAGATGAGGTAACAAGTTCATTAGATGCAAATTTAACTTTCGATAAGCTTTCAAGTGCCTTTCATGAATTGTTTGATGAATGTAGAATCTTGAGTAAAAAGTATAATTCTTTGAAAAAGGAACATGCTTCTCTTATTAGCGATTTTGATAGAGTAAAGATTAAGCATGGAAATAGCTTAGCTTCCTACACAAAATACCATGAACTAGAAATACTTCAAAAGAAAAACTTGCTACTCAAAGAAACCTTGAAGAAATTTGAGGTTGGTAGCAAATCCTTGAACATGATCCTTACCAATAAAGGTCACGTTCATAAAAAAGGCGGAATCGGATTTGTGAGTAGCTCTCACCAAAATCCAACCACCTTTATTAAAGACCCTACCTTGTATGCATCACCTTACACCAAATACAACTTTTATTGCAAACTTGGACATGTTGTGTACAAATGTCAATTCAAGAGATATAGTCTACATAAATTGATTTGGGTTCCTAAAAAAACCTCAAATGACTCAATGCAATATGATAAGCTACGTGGATCGATTTTTGAGGTACCCAAGGTCAAATAGGTACCTAAAAATCATCTCTTTTTATAGAAAAATACACCATCACAAGCTATGAGCAAGAGATGATACTTTGATTTTGGATGCTTAAGGCTTATGACCAGAGATCCAAAATAAATCATAAAGCTCTCTAGCCAAAATAATAAAAAGGGGATCATAAGAATTAAAACTATCAGTTACAAAATGATACTTATAAGATTATGATGCAATAATTATTTGAAATCTTATGTGATAAACACTTGATCTTGATCTCACAAACCTGAGAATTCTTATGGATAAGTTCCCTTTCTCACTTCTTTCAGATTTCTAAATTTCTCGAACACATTCTCTCAAATTTTTTTTTCCGGATCGAATTCTATCCAACAAGATCATGAATTTGTTAAATTTCATTTTCAGGCTTTTCTTGATTCTTTGGATCACTCACTTAAATCATGAACTTATAGTGTGCGCAATGAGCTATATACATTTTTCCATTTGAGTTGCTACAATGCTTGTGTACAAATTTTATATGGTGAATCATGAAATTACAGTATGTGTTTTTTTTATATATATACAAGTTCTATATAATGTTTAAGTATGGTATGCATTTTATATGATGAATCATGAATGTACAATCTTCAATACGAATCTTCTCCTCTTATGATGTGAATTTTACATGATGATGTAAATAAGGTTGTGTGCTTCACAACATAAAAATCTTGTAAAATTGGAATCACCTATGACAGCAACATACACCAATGTAAGCAGTGCTCATTACCTGTAGGCGGTGGCACTGCCCAACTGGCAGTAGCACCGCCAGTTGTCATGGGTGGCAGGCGGTAGCACCACCCAGCTAGCGGTGCCACCGCTCGCAACCTCTGCCCTATAAAAAGGCACTTAGGGCCGGCGGTAGAACTGACCCCAAGCCCTCCTACATTCCTTCCTTACACCTCTAAACACCTCTCCACCCCTCATTCTCCTTGACCTTCCTCTAAAAACTCTAGGAAACCCCCCTCTTCTTCAAATCCAAGGATCAATCTCAATCTTTCAAGAAGATCGCTGCAAGGGTAATTCTCAACCTCTTCTTTCAATTTATTGATAGATCTTGCTTCTTATGTGTAGTTCTCTCATTATTTATGTGTTTAGTCTCATGGCTTCTAGAAGATCCTCTAGGGACAAAGGAAAGAGGAGATTAGATGAAAATTATGATTTCTTACTTTTTTATTCTAATCAACATGCCCTTAAATTTTTATCCATAGAGTCTAGGAATGTTCATAAGGGTAAATATGTTGATTTAGAGGAACTAAGTGACTTAGAACCCATTCAATGGTTTACTAATCTAAACATTCTCCCAATCCTTCAAATAAGTGAACTCATCTACCCTAAGCTTGTTAGGCTATTTTACAATAATTTACATATAGATGAAAACGAAAGGGTATCTACCTATCTATTAGGACATCATATATCCATTACGGATAGAACAATTTACAACATCATAGGAATTCCGGTAAAAGAAAGAGGGTGTTATTTTAGAGAACAATGAGATGAAGAAATAGTTAGGACTACTTACGTTGATACCTTAGGAATAATTTTTTGTAATCCTAACTTAACAATTCATCATGATGAAGTAAGCCAAATGAAATTAGGTACCATGTATTGAATTATGAAGGGACATAACAATTATTTTGGTTACCTAATCTAACAAAATATGATAGAACTATAAAAAAGGGACATGATGCTTCCATATGGTGGCTTAATCACAAGACTACTTCATGCCTATGATATTGACATTCCACCCGAAGAAAAAGTTATAAAACTAGATAGATTTAGTATAATAAATAGAAATCTACTTCGACGGATGAGATATATATTCAGAAATGGTATATGAACTAGACTGCCTAGAATGACTGATCTCTTCTAACCTGAACTAGAACCTGAAACATCAATTTTTAGGGGTTATCAATCTCCTCCAACTGATCCCTTTGAGGAATCACCTCCAACAGAGAAATCACCTCCCTTATCTATCGATGACATAGGGACTCAGATGGATCATTTTGAATAATGACAAGATCGACTTGAACAACGCCAAGATCAAATCTTAATTAAGTTGCAGCAGATTCATCGACATTTTAATACTTTGTTTAGACATTTTAATTTACCACCACTTGAATGAGCAGTGGATGAAATCTCTCTATTGTATTATGCTTACTTTTATGTTGTAATCTTATATTGATTACCTTGCTGTTTGTAATCTTGAAATGCTGCTTACTTTGATGCGAAAATTTCGTTGTGGTCTCTTTTATGTTGTAATCTTATGTTGCCTACTCTGATGGTGAAATTCTGTGCTTGCTTTGATGAATGTATCACTCTAAGAATTAGACTTGATAAATATTTTAACTAAATAAATTCCTTGATACATTCAACCTTTGGTATTTATAACCTAACACATTATTTTATGATCATTTGCAAAGTTAAGAATGTTAAATTGTCTGAATGCATGAATTTGGTGAATTTCTTTTCTGGACTATCTTCTTGAATGAAACTTACATGAGTTTAATGCCATATCAAGTTTATTCCATATCCTTGCTCCATCATATAATAATGTTAGATACATGGAATTCATTGACAAATGCATCTCTGATGGATTTCACTCTTATAAATTTTTTTATGAGAAATGGATTTGATGTGATCATTCATGAAATTTCTTTTATTCTTTCACATGAATTCTTTCTTAATGAAAGAAAATTTTATATGAAATTTTTAGTATGAGATGAACACTTGCAAGAGTGAGGATTTGATTTCACATGAATATTTTGATCCTTGTAAAAATTGAAGCATGATTTAATGAAACTCTTTTATCATTTTTGACTTGATTCAAATCATTTCAAAGTTAGTTTTTAATGGATTTCCTCCTTTATTTCCTTCTTCATGTAAAGTCTTGATGAAAAAAGGGGAGAAGTTGATGGAAGCTATTGCTTTAATGTTGATAACATTTAATGCCTTTTGAATGATACCATGTCATGAATGCTAGAAATATGATTGGTATTGTCAAATACAAATTGAAATGTGGCATGAATCTTTACTTGCATTATTGAATTGTTCTCCTTTTTGTTAATGACAAAGGGGGAGAAATGATACCAAAATATGATATATTGATGATAATGTATGCAATGTATCTTATTATAAATGCTTATGTGCTTATCATTTGAAACATATTGAAATATGGCAAAACCATATCTTATCAAATTGATAAATGTCTTTCATATAAGATATCATGAGTTGAAATATGGCAAAAACATATCTTATCATATCAAATTGATAAATGTCTTTCATATAAGATATCATGAGTTGAAATATGGCAAAAATAATATCTTGCCATAGAATGATGAATTGCTATCTTTGTCATCTTTCATATTTGAAATATCTTACTTGAAAATGGATGTCATGACTTGACATTATACTTGGCATCGTATCTTGAGAATGTCAAATCATGATGTGCATGTTGATAAGTTTAAATGAATCTAACTTATCAATTTGATATTTGAATTCAAAGGCTTTGAATTCAATAGTGTCTTTTCTCAAGTATGACATATAGATAGGGGGAGTTAAAGTTAATTCCATCATCAATTGATTGTCATCATAAAAAAAGGGGAGATTGTTGAATCTCGAATTTTGATGATGAAGTCAATTGTAATTTGTTTGATCTAATCTATATGTTGAGAAAAGTGTACAGGATTAACTACGATAGCAGTAAGACATAAAGCAGGTGTTGTGCCGGAGTCAAGATCGAGATCACGTTGGGAGTTCGAGAGTTCGTCGGAAGTCCAGATGTTCATCGGAAGTTCTGCCGAAACCAACCGAGAAGTCTAGGTGCTTGCCAAAGAAGCTCGTTGGAGCTTGCCAAGAAGATCGTCGTAAAGTCCAGGAGCTTGTTGGGAGTCCACCGGAGCATTGCCGAGAGTTCGTCGGAAGCTCGCCGGAAGTATGCCGAAAGCTCATCGGAAAAGCAATTGACGCACCGGAACAAGAAGTGCTGTGATCATGTCTTAATTATTATATATAGAGCATAAATTAAGTTAGGATTAGGAGGTAATCCCACTAACTTAATTAGGGGCCAATTGAGCCCTTAACATGACTGATTTGGGCCGGATTGAATAGCCTAATCAGCCCTTGAAAACATGGTCGGCGGTGGCACCACTCAGAAGACCCAGTCTCCCAGGTGGTCTAGGTAGTGGTACCCCTGATAGTTATTGCTGCCGGCGGTGGTACCACCCCTGTTAGGTGGTGGTACTGCTAGAGCTCAGTCTTTGAGCTCTGTCAAGTGGTGGTGTCAGGTGTCAAGCGGTGGTATCGCCCAATAATGGCGGTGGTACCGCTAGTACCCTGTAAATTCGAGATGATGCACTTTCGGCTCCAATTTTGAAGCCATTGGGGTCTATAAAAATCCTACTCTTTTCTGCATAAAAGGGCGAGATAATCTTGAGTTGTTGGGTTTTAAAAGTGTTGTAAACAAGTGCTAGAGAGCTCCTCCTCCCTTTCTAAGTTTTGAGATCATTTAAAAGAGGTGTGAGACTTGTAAGGGTTCTCTCCTAAACTCATGAAAAGGAGAAAGTGCTGTAAGAGTGGTTGGTCTTCGCCTATTGAAGGAAGACCTTTAGTGGACACTGGTAATCTTGATGGAGGAGGAATCCGAAAGTGGATGTAGGTCACAAAAACCAAACCACTCTAAATTTTGGTTTGCTTTTCAATTTGTGCATGTTTCATTACTACAAGCTACATTACCTTCTTACTGCATTCTCTACACTCACATACGCTTTCAAGTTAAACTCCTTACGAAACGATTTTCATTGGAATCAGTTTTAATCGAAACGTAGACTTTTGAAATCACAAAAGGTTTTCGCTGCACTAATTCACTGCCCCTCTTAGTGCCACTATTGATCCTAACACTTATTGGAGAATAAGTTCTCTGATTGATCCACTCACGTAATGTTGGATGATTGATGATGCCTTATTGTCAAACAGCGATTTTATCATCCTAGTGGTGTATCTAGTCCTTAGACTTGAGATACCAAGGATATCATGTATGAGTACTCTACTCTTTGATACCAAACTTATTGGTCTGGAAGTTCTAGATCTAGTACAACTAATTATCAAGAGTGATGACCAACCTTATGAGAGCTATTGAGTGTCGAAAGAGGATCATATGCTCTCAGTGTCATGAGAGAAGTATCTCATTTATTCTTGCTCAAACAAATCCTTAGACTGTATTTTATGTCACATGTATCATCACTCATGTGATTGGCTTGTGGGGTACCTATGACTAAAAATCTCCCACTTGACCTAAAGTCAATCACCTATGTATCTAATCCCTATCAGACCCTTGTGATGCTCAAAGACAATATGATATAATGGCTTTGTTAGTGGATCTACGATGTTATCTTCAGATAAAACTCTTTCCATTATAACATCTCCTCGGGTCACGATCTCTCTAATAAGTAGGAATCTCCTTAGAATACTTCTGATAAGATATGGGTTCCCTCATTTGAGCAATAGCCCCATAATTATCGTAATATAAGGGAATCGACTCCTCGTTGCTTAGCACAACTCTAAGATCTATAATAAACTTCTTCATCAAGACTCCCTCATTTGCTGCCTCTATTGCATTAATATACTCCGCCTTTATGGTTGAGTCAGCAATAGTATCTTACTTTGAACTCTTCCAACATACTGCTTCTCCATTCAAGGTCAACACATATCTTGAATTAGACTTACTATCATTGACATCAGATTGGAAACTCTAGTATGTATAGCCCTCAACCCTGAGGCTACTACCTCCATATGCTAGTAAAAGATCATTGGTCCTTCTCAAGTACTTAAGGATACACTTTACTGCTTTCTATTTCTCCTAGCCTGAATCCTCTTAATACTTGCTTATGACACTTAGAGTATGTGCTATATCAGGCCTGGTACATAGCATAGTATATGTGATAGACCCTATCATTGAGGCATAGGGTATCCTATCTATGTATACCATTTCTTCATGAGTCTTTAGGGACATACTCCTATAAAGTGATATCTCATATCTCATCGGTATGATATCTCTCTTGAAATTTTTCATGCCAAACCTTTTGACAATCGTGTCTAAGTACTTGGATTGGGACAAGCCAAGCATCCTCTTGGATCTATCTCTATATATTCGAATCCCCAAGATATATATGATGCTTCCCCTAAGTTCTTCATGTAGAAATGTCTAAATAGCTATGCCTTTACTATGGAGAGCATTCCTATATCATTCCCAATGATTAATATGTCATCACATATAACACCAAGAAGGTGATAGTGCTTACCTTTTTGTACACATAAGGCTCATCTTTATTCTTAATAAAGTCATAAGATCTAATTGCATCATTAAATCTTATATTCTAACTTCAGGAAGCTAGCTTTAGTCCATAGATAGACCTAAGCAATTTGCACACTTTATCTAGACTTTCTTTGGACACGAATCTCTTAGGTTGTATCATATACACCTCCTTCTCGAGGTTGCCATTGAAAAACATGATTTTTACGTCCATCTATCAGATCTTAGAATCATAGTGCATTGCAATAGCCAATAGAATTCAGATGGATTTTAGCATGGCTACAGGCGAGAAGGTTTTGTCATAGTTAACACCTTGCCTTTGACGATACCCCTTTGCCACTAGCTGAATTTAAGAAAAATGATTTTAATGATGATTTTAATTTTGATACTTTGAATTTTAATAAAAATTATTCTCTCCCTGGTAACTTGGATGCATCTATTTCCAAAGAATCCTTACCCAAGAAATGAAAGTTTGTAGACGCTCATCCTAAGGAGCTAATTATTGGAGATACATCAAAAGGTATTCAAACTCGTTCTTCTTTTAAAAATTTTTGTGTGAATGTGACCTTTTTGTCTCAAATTGAACCGAAATGCATTGACAATGCTCTAAAAGATGATTCATGAGTTATTGCAATGCAAGAGGAGTTAAATCAATTTGAGAGAAATAAGATATGGAAGCTTGTTCCTAGACCTAGTGACGACCTTGTAATTGGCACTAAATAGGTATTTCGAAATAAGCAAGATGAACTTGATATCATGGTTCAAAACAAGAAAAGATTAGTAGCCAAAGGTTTCAACCAAGAAGAAGGTATCGATTATGAAAAACCTTTGCTCATGTGGCTAAACTTGAAGCCATAAGGGTTCTCCTTGCTTATGCATATTGTAATAATTTTAAGTTATTTCAAATGGATGTTAAAAGTGCTTTTCTTAATGGCTTTATTCCTAAAAAAAATTATGTTGAACAACCACCCACTTTTGAAAATGTTCATTTTCGAAATTATGCTTATAAGTTATTTAAGGCTCTCTATGGATTAAAGTAAGCCCCTAAGACTTGGCATGAGATACTTAGTTCATTTCTTATTAAGAATGATTTTTTGAAAGGCAAGATCAATACTACATTATTTATTAAATATTTTAAAAATAATTTTCTTATTGTTCAAATTTATGTTGATGATATCATTTTCGGATCTTCAAATAAATCTATATGTGAATCTTTTGCAAAAAAAATATGAGCCAAGAATTCGAAATGAGTTTAATGGGAAAATTAACTTTTTTCTTAGGATGCAAATTAAGCAATTAAGTGATGAAACTTTTATAAGTTAAACTAAGTATGCCAGAGATCTATTAAAACGATTTAATATGGATAGTGCTAAGGCTATTAACACACCTATGAGCACTTCCACAAAATTAATACACCATGATGGAGAAAGTTTTGATCAAAAGACTTATAGGGGTATGATAGATAGTTTACTATACCTCATAGCAATTAGACCGGACATTATATTTAGTGTTAAGACTTTACACTAGATTTCAATCTAATTATAAATAATCTCATTATAAAGTAGCTAAAATTATTTTTAGATATTTAAAAGGAACTCCTAATCTAGGATTATGGTATCCAAAATTGAAAAATTTTAAATTAATTGTTTATATCGATGTTGACTTTGCTGGATGTAGAATAGATAGAAAAAGCATATCTGGAACATGTCAACTCCTAGATCATGCACTTATTTCTTAGTCTTCCAAGAAACAAAATTTCGTTATATTATATACAACTGAAGCTGAATATATAGCAGCAGGTGCATGTTGTGCACAAGTTATTTTGATAAAAAACACTTTAGAAGATTATGGACTTTACTTGAAAAATATTCCTATAAAATGTGATAATACTAGTGCTATTTATTTAACAAAAAATCTCATTCAACACTCTAGAACTAAATATATTGATATTGGGCATCATTTTATTAGAGATCATGTTAATAACCATAATATATCTTTAGAATTTATTGATATAAAACATCAATTAGCTGATATTTTTACAAAACCATTGAATGAGGAATAATTTGATTTTATTAGAAGAGAATTAGGAATGTTAAATCTTCCTAATGCATGAATTTCTCTTATATATTTTTCAGATTTTTTGGTTTTTCATAACTTGAGTTTTCTTTTTAAATAGATATTGTTTCCTATCATTCCTTCTTCTTGCTATTTACAAAAGAAGAGATTTGATTCATGGATTTTTGGTATTCATAACTTGATCTTTTATTTTTCATGTGATGATAATTTCCTATGAATCCTTCCTCTTTCTATTTGTAAAAGTAGAGCTTTGATTCATGGACTTTCGGATTCATGACTTGATTTTTCTTTTGTTCATGTGATGATTAAAATATTTGCACCATTGAATCTTTTCATTCTCCTTTCTTTCTTTCTTTAATGACAAAGGGGAGAAAGAGAATTGCTAGCATCTCATAGAGAAGCAAAAGCGCTAGCTTACAATCTCAAGAGAAGCAAGAGTGCTATCTTGCACATCTTAAAGAGAAGGAAAAATTCTAGCTTCCTATCTCAAGAAACAAAACTTGCAAACTTGCACATCTTAAAAGAGAAGCAAGAATTACTAGTTTACACATTTCAAGTAGAAGCAAGTATTGCTAACTTTCATATCTCTAAAACTTGCTAGTTTGCATGTTCTATAGTGATATAAAACTTGCATGTTAGTTGCACTTTTCTCCTTTTTGTTGATGACAAAAGTGGAGAAGTAATGATAAATGATTTGAAAATTTTAATGTTTTGGTATTATGCATTTTATGCCCAAAATGATGATGATTTGTTTTGACATCATGCATGTTATAAGTGATGATGAGTTGTAATATTTTGAAATTGTGCATGTTATATTTTGATGATTTGAAACTATCTTTAAATG
Source organism: Musa acuminata AAA Group (assembly GCF_036884655.1). NCBI lineage: Eukaryota > Viridiplantae > Streptophyta > Magnoliopsida > Zingiberales > Musaceae > Musa > Musa acuminata. The sequence continues at coordinate 33,631,721 of NC_088327.1, forward strand.
ATGATGCACAATGTATGAAATTTTGAAATGATATGTTTCATATGATCAAAATTGTTTCACTTAAATTCAAAGGTTATTATTGTAATCACTGATAATTTCTCCCTTAACATAAATAAATTACTATAAATAATGTATTGCTATATTATTAACTTCTATGTTTGTGCACTTTAGTTAAGGAAATGATTCATGTAAATAAGTTAATAATTCTACTAATAAATTAAATTATTAATTGATTTATTTCTTAATGAGTGCTTTGATTTTTAGGAAGTAAATAGTTTACATTCCATTTTCATGTGTGAACTATAAGAAATGATTATTATGTTTCTCTCTTTGTGTGTGAAAGGAAAATAAAAATAAATTAAAAATAAGAATTAAATTATTACTTACCTTACGAGGAGATCTCATCTTCTCCTATATAAAGGAGGTACTTCTCTCTCATTCCTCACCAAGCCTTAACAATAGAAGGATTGATGAGAGGACTTTCCGAGAAAATGATATCGAGGAAAGGATAGCGAAGAGATGTAGGATCCTTTCTTTTTTTAACTAGCTTTGATTTATATTTTGAAATCTTGATAATGAGATTATTATAATTTTATGATATGATGTTTTAATTTTGAAATTTTATTATTAATAAATAATGATAATTATTTTATAATGTTAGAATGATTATTGGATTTATATTTATATCTAAAGCTTAAGTAAATTTTAATATTGATTTAATTATTAAAATTCTTATTTTTGGATTAGCATAATAGTTTTAATTTATTTAATTAGATATATCTATGTTTTTAAGAAGTATGTGTGAATTTCTATAATGTAATTAGTTTTAAATTTAAGATCATGAATTTAAAGTTTTAATTAATGGATTTGAGTTATTCTTTAATTATTTTAAGAGGAGTTTAATTGGGGTTGACTTGAGTCAATTTTATTTATTAGACCATACTCAACCCATATGGTCATGTACGACCTAACCCATATGACTAAGTACAGCCCAGCCCATGTGTCTAGGCATGACCTAGCTCATGTGGCCAGGTAGGAGCTAGCCCATATGACAAGGTACGGCCCAATCCATATGGCCAAGCATAACTTAACCCATGTGGCCAGGTATGATCCAAGCCATGTGGCTACATATGTCCCAGCTCATGCGACTAAGTATGACTTAGTCTATATGGTCAGATATGACCCCAACTCATATGTCTAGGTATGACCAACTCATGAGCCAAGCATGGCTTAGTTCAATGGTAAGACTCAGCTCAACTTATGAGTAAGGCTTAGTACATGAAGTTAATCGTGCCCAACTATGCGATTGGCATTAGACACATCGTTGCTCCTCTATCTAACCCATTGTATCTCAACTCAATCTATTACTTGGAACATGCATATGTAACGTATGTGACTCGTCTAAGACTTATGTGTGTTGGTTCAGTTTGGGTTAACACTATATGACATAGTCCAATTTCCTCTCCCTTTATTGGTTTGAGCTCGTTAATTGACTAAATCAGATAAGTTTGATCGGTTAAAGCTAGTTTAGGATGATTCCAAACTAACTTGACTAATTCAAACCTACTTGACCTAATTGAGATCAATCAAATCTAAATTAGACTAGTCTAGGATGATTCCAGACTGGTTCTATAAGGATTTGAGGTTGGTTCCATTATATTATAATCGAATTAAGTTTGGTTTAAGCCAATTGAGTTATTCCAATTAGGGTTTTGGTTGATTGAGGACTATTGAGAGATTGATATTTCATGCCTTTATGATTTGATGAATTTAAAGGTTTTATCTGAAGACACCATTTGAAAATGATTATTGGTTTTCAATTTTCTTATGTTTATGATATTGATATGTATCATATAGTAGATGTGACTAGACTAGTAGTTTACATTAGGAGTGTAACCTGTGAAAGGAGCTACGGGCCCATCACAATGCGGAGCCACCAATGAACATAGTCTAGCAGATTTACATCAAGTATGATTTCTTGGTATGAACCTTAGAAAAATCATAAAAATAATCTACAATATTCATGAAATATAAACAAATATCAATAAATCAATAAGAAAATATATTTATTCATCATAAAACTTATGCATCAGAAAAATGATGATAATTTCTTACATAATAAACAAAATTATGCATCAGCCCCATGCAATACATACATAATAATAAAGGTGTACATCACCTAATAGTGCACTCTCCCAATAGCAGATGGAGAGGCATATTTCACGGGATGGATTCCTCCCAACAACGGATGGAGATAATCCATATCGCACTCACAACAACGGATAGAGTGGTATTCCTTACCCGCCCAAGTGGGGACATGTTCCTCCCAACAATGGATGAAGGAACCGTCTAACTATCATATCTAACGGCCTGCTAATCCCTGAAGGGAATCGCCATACCTGCCCTCAGCAAGGATATATAAACATCCATGATCAATCATTTACACTCATCCATTCACTCAAGCATGCTGATATGTTTTTTTTATTTTATATTTATTTTCAGAGTAATCTACTACTGTGTAATAGATCTGAAGCTTGGGAGGAAGAGACTTGTGACCCTACCAAGAATATGTTATTTTTATAGTTAATAGAATATTTACTACTGTAAAGACAAAGATTTGAATTAAAAAACAAATGAAAAGAAAAGGAGGGAGTTTATTATGTGAATTATGGATAATAAAATATTAATATATTATTCTTTTTATAAATCCGGGATATGACAATTATTTCTTTTGAATTCGAGTTTGCCTTATTTTGATATGGCATATAGATAGGGGGAGTTAAGATTAACTCCGTCATCAATTGGTTGTCATCATCAAAATGGGGGAGATTGTTGAATCTCGAATTTTGATGATGAAATCAATTGATGAATTTATGATTTAATTCATATTTTGAGAAAAGTGATAAAAGACGACCTATGATCATGAAAAGGCAAAACAATTAAAGTAGATGAATCGGACATTGGGCCAGAGTCGAAGATCGGGCAATACGCCGAAGGTTTAGATGATGCGTCAGAAGTTCGTCGGGAGTTCGGATGAATAAATGACATAACAAACAAATGAGATTGCTAGTATTATAATTGTTTAAGTCTTAATTTGTTAGGATCAGGGTCGGCACTAAGAGGGGGGGTGAATTAGTGCAGCGGTAAAATAACGTCGATTTAAAAAGACTTCGTACGATAAAACTGTTTTTGACGTAAAACCATTTTCAGAAACTTAACTTGAAAGCGAGTTCATAAAAGTATTGAAGGCAGTAAGCTATTGAAGAGGTTTGTAGTAAGGTAATAGCAAGAATAAATGCAAACCAGAGAAGACGACTGTTTATAGTGGTTTGGTCAATCGTGACCTACATCCACTCCTCTGATTCCTCTTCCGTCGAGGCCACCGGCATCCACTAGAGGCCTTCCTTCAATAGGCGAAGGCCAACTATCCTTTTACAACTCAATTCTCCTTTTACCGGGTTTAGGAGATAACCCTTACACCCCACTCACTCCTCTCTCAAACTATTCTAACACTTAGAACTATGAGAGGAGCTCACATAAGATTGCAGCAGCGTTTCTATACTTTTTTACTCTCAATACTTGTGTGCTTTAACCAAGGATGAGAGGGGTATTTATAGGATTCAAGTTGATTCAAACTTGGAGCCTAAAAACATCTCATCCCGGGTTCCCCGGGCACGGGCGGTACCACTGCTTGCGTTGGGTGGTACCACCACCTAGTGTCAGTTTGGTTGACATTGTCTTGTACCGCCCAGGTCTGGCGGTACCACCGCCTGGAAGGCTATGTTGGGCGGTACCACCGTCCAGACTAGTGGTACCATCGCCTGGCACCCTACTAGGGGCGGTACAACCACCTAGACTAGCGGTACCATCACTTGACATAGTCTCGAAGACTGTGCCATGGCATTGAGTCTTCTTGGGACACTGTTTGGGCCTCTTATTGGGCCCAACACAGTTCTTATGTGGGCCTAGCTGGACCCTAATTGGGTTGGGCAAAATCCAATCCTAATTACGTGCTAACTACGATTCCTAAGACATGTTCTAAGCTAAACAAATCCTTATGTCAATTCTTCCGGCGAGCTTCTGGCGATCTTCCGGCGAACCTTCGACGAACTCTCGGTAATGTTCCGGTGAACTCCCGGCAAGCTCCTAGACTTCATGACGATCTTCTTAGCAAGTTCCGATGAGCTTCTTTGGCAAGCTCCGCGACTTCTCGGCTGGTTCCCGCAGAACTTCCGACGAACGTCCGGACTTCCGACGAACTCTCGAACTCCCAACGTGATCTCGATCTTGACTTCGAGACTTCATTTTGCTTCATGTCTTGCTATCGTAGTTAATCCTACACATGTAAAACAAACTTCGATCTAGACAATTAATACTAAGCATTAATCAAGTTGTCCGGCATGTCATTGGTCTCTCGACGCTTCGTCCGATTCTTTGGCACATCGTCCTCTCTTGCGGCCTGTTGCCCAATAAGCCAGTTGACTCTACAACTCCGATATCCTTGGATCAATACTCACTCTTCTTGGCCCAATGCCCGAATCCACGGCCCGAAGCCTTCTGTCGATATGTCGACCGATCCACCGGCCCGACGTCCAATCTTCTGACATGTTCCTCCGGGCCAACGTGATTTTCCTGCTTTAATTGTCTCATCCTGATTTAAGCATCCTGCATCAATCAAAATACAGATTAAAACATAAACACATATCGATTGGTTTCATCATCAAAATTCGAGATTCAACAATCTCCTCCTTTTTTATGATGACAACCAACTGACAACGGAGTTAACCTTAACTCCCGGAGTTTAACCAAACTCCCCCTATCAATATGTCATATTGATAGAAACTCTTGGATTCAAAAATCCAAGCAACATGTCATGATCAAATCATGGCATACCAACAACATACTTCTCCCCCTTTGTCATCAACAAAAAGAAGAAGTACAATTCTCATGTGTTTAAAAGATAGGAGTTCAAATCATTGCATAATAAATCTTCAAGTTCTATCATCATGCAATTTTGCTATCATCATTGATATGCAAGGTAGTAAGATAGCAACATACTAGCTAGCAAATTTAAGGATGTGCAAGTTGGCATATTTGCTTTTCTTGATATAGGCAAGGTAGCACTTTTGCTTCTTTTAAGATAGCAACTCTTTGCTTCTCTTTATATCACAAGCTAGCAATTCTAGCAAATTTTACATCATACAAGGTAGCAAATTTTTGTGATGTTCAAGATAGTAAGTTCTTTCTTCTCTTTTGAGAAGTGCTATTTTTTGCTTCCTTTGCCAAGTGCAAGCTAGCAAAATTTTGCTTCATTCTTGAATTGTGCAAGCTAGCATCTTTCTCTTCGAGATATGCTCATTAGCAACTCTTTCTCTCCCTATGTCATTGGCAAAAAGAAGGGAAGACCCTTTACATCAATTTCTAAATTATGACAAAGGTAAATAGCATTCTTATTTGTGCATCATTATAGTGTCAATTTACAACATGCACAAATTCAATAACACTACACTTCATTTTTCATGCACGATACAGAAAAATCAATCATCATTATGAGCATATCATACATGATACTAAAACATTAAAATTTTTAAGTATTTATCAACATTTTGATCATGATACCAAACATTCATCATTTAGAGCATTCATGATACAAAACATTAAATCAACATTGATGATACATCATTTTGGCAACAATTCATAGCATTTTAAATCATGATTCACATCATATGCAATACATCACATCATAATTAAAAAGCACAAATATTGTATGCATCATTACAAATCATAAATGGTTCATATCATGATAGTATTAATTTGTCAAATTGCATCCATGATCATAACTTCACATTTGCATGCATCAAAATAATATCAAAAGTATTTCATGCATAATTTTATATCATCTCATTCATCTCATCTCATCAAGAGAAATTTTAGTATGAAAAATCTTGATTCATAGAAAAATATCATGTATTGAATATCGAGAAATCAAGATGATGATATAGACATTCCTATAGCAAAAAGATGTCACGTAAATGTTCACAATTCATGTATAATATCTCTCAATTCTTTATGAATCATAAAAATTATGATTCTGAAAAAACAAATATGATTCATTTTGAAAATTTTCTTCTTTAGTAAATGACAAGAAGAAACATGGGAGTTCAAAGAACAAGATTTTGATTCATAAACGATTTCAAGTTATAAATCACGAGAAATCAAGATCATGATTTCGATAAAAAATTATTCAAATTTAAATCATCAAAATCATTTTCAAAGTCCAAGAGATTTGTAAAAATGATACAAATGGATTCATCAAAATCAATAAGATAGAGAAAAATAATTTTCAAGAAAAATATTTTCCTCCTTTTAGTTTCAACTTATTGATTGATTTCATACATGCCTGTTCTTTTCTTTTATGCCAAATCTATGCATTCATTAATGCTGAAAAAAGAACTTTCAAAAGATCGTAAGGTTCGATAATCACAAAAATCATCATGCATAATTTCGAAATATAAATTTATTAAGCATGATTTCAAATTACATTATTTCATCAAACATGATTTCATATTTTCAATTAAAATTATTTTTCTTGTTTATCATAAAACATGCATTTTTCATGATTATTTTTTTAGAAATTATTAGAAAGGTAAGCATGATCCAATTTTATCTTTGCATTTTTATTTTTAAACATGTAATTTAAAAAAAAATCTAAAAAGGAAATGCATCATGGAAAGCATCATGTAATTTTGAAATAAATTAAAGGTATTTTGATTACCTCAACGTCAAAAGGCGTTAAGGCGTAGTTCGCCACCTCGCCTTTGTTGATTTTCTCCTCGTCTTCGGAGGAGCTCGATTCATCCCACTTTGTGTTCTTCTTGCGTTCAAAGCAAGTAGGTTCATTCTTTTTAAGTTTTTGTTTCATTAATTTTTTAAATTTCTGAGTGTGTTCAAGTTCACCATCACTTGAGCTTATGCTCGAGTGGTCTTCAAATGTTCTATGTCCCAAATCTTTCCTGTTCTTTGGAAGGCGGTTTTGTTCATCATGTTCATCAAATGCATTATGCACCATTTCGTATGTCATCAATGTACCGATAAGTTCTTTAAGTGAAAAAATATTTAAATATTTTATTTCTTGTAAAGTCGTTACTTTTGAATCCCACTTCTTAGAAAGAGAACGCAAAATCTTGTTCACAAGTTCAAAATCCAAAAAACATTTGCCAAGGGCTTTTAAACCATTGACGACATCTGTAAAACGGGTGTACATGTCAACAATGGTTTCGCTCGGCTTTATTCGAAAAAGCTCAAAATCATACATTAAAAATTTAATTTTCGAAATTTTAACATTTCTAGTCCCTTCATGTGTTATTTCAAGAGTACATCAAATATCGAAAGTCGTTTCGCAAGTAGAAACCCGATTAAACTCAATTTTGTCTAAGGTGCAAAATAGAGCGTTCATAGCTCTAACATTTAAAAAAAATGTCTTCTTCTCCAAATCATTCCAATCTTTCATTGGAAGAGAAGACCTTTTAAAACCGGATTCGACAATGTGCCATAAATTTAAATCCAAGAAAGCAAGAAAACTCTCATTCGAGTTTTCCAATAAGTGTAGTCCGTCCCATTGAAAAAGGGATGACAAATGAGAGAGTGACCCTCTTGAAAGCTGAAAAGAGTCATTTCTATTTGGGTGTTAAACCAAAGTAGAAACCGCAGCTCTGATACCAATTGTTAGGATCAGGGTCGGTACTAAGAGGGAGGTAAATTAGTGCAGCGGTAAAATAACATTGGTTTAAAAAGACTTCGTACAATAAAACTGTTTTCGATGTAAAACCATTTTCGAAAACTTAACTTGAAAGCGAGTTCGTAAAAGTATTGAAGGGAGTAAGCTATTGAAGAGGTTTGCAGTAAGGTAATAGCAAGAATAAATGCAAACCAGAGAAGACAGCTGTTTATAGTGGTTTGGTCAATCGTGACCTACATCCACTCCTCTGATTCCTCTTCCGTCGAGGCCACCGGCATCCACTAGAGGCCTTCCTTCAATAGGCGAAGGCCAACTATCCTTTTACAACTCAATTCTCCTTTTACCGGGTTTAGGAGATAACCCTTACACCCCACTCACTCCTCTCTCAAACTATTCTAACACTTAGAACTATGAGAGGAGCTCACATAAGATTGCAGCAGCGTTTCTATACTTTTTTACTCTCAATACTTGTGTGCTTTAACCAAGGATGAGAGGGGTATTTATAGGATTCAAGTTGATTCAAACTTGGAGCCTAAAAACATCTCATCCCCGAGCACTAGCGGTACCACCGCCTGTGCTAGGCGGTATCACCGCTCAGTGTCAGTTTGGCTGACACTGTCCTGGGTGGTACCACCGCCTGAGAGGCTATGCTAGGCAGTACCACCGCCCAGACTGGCGGTACCACTGCCTGGCACCCTGCCAGGGGTGGTACAACCGCCCAGACTGGCGATACCACTGCCTGACAATCTCGAAGATTGTGCCACAACGGTGAGTCTTCTTAGGATATTGTTTGGGCCTCTTATTGGGCCCAACATAGTTCTTACATGGGCTTGGCTGGACCCTAATTGGGTTGGGCCAAATCCAATCCCAATTACGTGCTAACTATGATTCCTAAGACATATTTTAAGCTAAACAAATCCCAATTACATAGTTCTTCCGGCGAGCTTCCGGCGAAACTCTGATGAACTCTCGGCAATATTCTGGTGGACTCCCGACAAGCTCCTAGACTTCACAACAATCTTCTTGGCAAGTTCCGATGAGCTTCTTTGGCAAGCTCCGCGACTTCTTGGCTGGTTCCCGTAGAACTTCCGACGAATGTCCGGACTTCCGACGAACTCTCAAACTCCCAACGTGATCTCGATCTTGACTCCGAGACTTTATTTTGCTTCATGTCTTGCTATTATAGTTAATCCTGCACATGTAAAATAAACTTCGATCTAGACATTTAATATTCAGCATTAATCAAGTTGTCTGGCATGTCATTGGTCCCTCGACGCTTCGTCCGATTCTTTGACGCTTCGTCCGATTCTTTGACGCTTCGTCCGATTCTTTGGCGCATCATCCTCTCTTACGGCCTATTGCCCAATCGGCCAGTTGACTCCGCAACTCCGATATCCTTGGCGTAATACCCACTCTTCTTGGCCCGATGCCCAAATCCACGGCCCGAACTCTTCTGTCGATACGTCGATCGATCCACCGGCTCGACGTCCAATCTTTTGACATGTTCCTCTAGCCCAACATAATTTTTCTGCTTTAATTATCTCATCCTGATCGAAGCATCTTATGTCACTCAAAACGTAGATTAAAACATAAATACATATCGATTGGTTTCATCGTCAAAATCCGAGATTCAACATCATTATCATAGTTAGATCTTAATTTAAGTTAGTTTTGAGAGTAATCCTACTAACTCAAATAGGGGTCAATTCAACCTTGATTCAGGCCCAATTGGACCTGCTGGTTAGCCCATTCAGTGACCTAGAGCTTGGTCAGGTGGTGGTACTGCCAAGGCTGGCGGTGGAATCGCCTAAGGTTTGGCCTCCCAAGTAGTGTTTGGGCGGTGGTACTACCTAGACTGGCGATGGTACCAACTAGTGCCAAGTAGTGGTATCGCCCAACCACAGTCTTCTAAACTATGTCAGGTAGTCATACCGTTTAGACTAGCGATAGTACCGCCCAATACTGACGTTAGTATTGCTTGTACCCTAAAAACTCGGGATGAGACCACTTTGGCTCTAAATTTAAATCCATTTGGGGCCTATAAATACCCCACTCATCCCTGTTTAGTTTATAGAAGAACTTGAACAAAACTTTATGTGAAAATATTGTTGTAATTCCTTGAGAGTTTCTCTTCTCTAGCTCTATGTTTTGAATTCAGTTTAAGAGAAGGGTGAGAGAATTGTAAAAGTTATCTCCTAAACCTGTGAAAATGATAAAAGAGTTGTAAGAGGATAGTCAATCTTTGCCCATTAAAAGAAGATCAATAGTGGAAGCCGATGGCCTCGACGGAGGAGAAATCGGGAGTGGACAAAAGTCACGAAGACTAAACCACTTTAAATCCAATGTGCCATTTTCTCTTACTATTTACCTTCATTGCTTTCTTATTTATCTGTCTATTACTTTTGCTTGCAAATGTTTTTAAGTTTAAACGTATTTCTGTTATAGGCTTTATCGAACAAAAATTTTCAAACTAACGTTTTTATCAAAAGTACTAATTCACCCCCTACCCCACCCCCCCTTTTTATTATCGATTCAATCCTAAGAGTGACATCTAACATAAATAAACTATTATTTAATATCCCTCTATTAATTATCTCATCATATAAAATCAATGAACAACCATTGTTCTCAAAAACTAATTTATATTTAATATTTATCAAATAAAAAATAAAAATAATATTTTAGGAATGAAATAGTATATATCTAATGCAAAAAAAGCTCCACTAGGTAACTGTAGGGTGACCTCACCAACGACAACAGTAGCAACCTTTGTGCCATTCCTCATTCTAAGATTCACCTTGCCTCTTACTAATCTCCTAGCCCTTGCTAGAATCTGCAAAGAATTGCAAATATAAGATGCATTACCGTTATCTAATACCCATGCATTATCATAACTTTCTAACAAATGGAGATCAATCTTCAATATATATGAAGCTTCTGCAAAATTCTACTTCACATTTTCTGCAAGGTACTCCTTGCAGTTCCTCTTCCAATGTTTATATTTACTACAGTGAAAGTACTATCCTTTGTCCTTTGTTGGTTCCTTTTAGGCAACCGTTGCCTTTTCCAGCCTGTCCTTACTCTTGCCTTTCTTCAAGCACTTATCTACCTTCCATTTCTTTCTTATCTCACCAACATAGAGAACTATTTCTCTTTCTTGATGATGCTCTCAGCCTCCCTCAACATATTGAGGAGCTCAGGTAGAGTCACTCAAGCTTATTCATGTTAAAATTCTTTATGAACTGTGAAAAAAAATTTAGGAGAGCCTAAATTATAAGATTTACACATAGGTTATCCTATAGGATCATTCCTAAACCCGTGAGCTTCTCTATCCACTCAATCATCTTAAGGACATGATTCTGAATCGATGTCCCCTCAGTTATCCTTACGCGAAAGAGACTTTTGGATATCTCATATCATTGAGTCCTTCCTTATTCCTCAAAAAATTTATGAAGATGAAAGAGGATAGATCCGGCATCTATCTTTTCATGCTATCTCTATAATAGAGCCCAACATATAACACTAAGCAAGAGTGGAATCATCTATATACTTCACGTAGTGGGCAATTTTATCCTCACTTACCTCGTCAGCAAGCACAGGCACAATTGTGTCAAGGATATATAATTTTCTCCACCATGAGAATAGTTCTCAAGTTGCGGAGCCAATCCATATAATTTGGACCAGTGAGATGGTTGACATCTAGTATGCCACGTAAATGATTTATAAGCTACAAATTTCTAAAAATTAAAGATGTAGCATAAAATAAATAACATGTAAACTATATATCTGCATACAATATATCATAAAATAAATAACATACTAGGCCACTATGTCATAGTCCCCAAACGGTATAGAGGGATCTAATCTATTGGACCTGTGTACACTTAGTTATTGTGTATCTATAATTCCTTATCCATCTAATATCCAAAAGACTGTATACTAGGCATGGTGTTGTTAAGCCTATATAAAATCCATTCGAGTCTCACTCTAATTGGATTCTCCCCAAGAACTCCTCTTTCAATTCGAATCTCACGCTTATCGGATTCATCATGATTCAATTGACCCTAGTTAGGGATTTGCTTCAGTGAGAACACACAGGATATTCCTCTCATGATATCAAGAGTGGATAATCCTCTATTGACACCCAATTGCCTTCGTAAAGTTGGCAACCATTCCCAATGACCATCTGTACTAGATCTAGAACTTCTAGACCTATAAGTTCCAAATAAAAAAATGGAGTATTCAAATAAGGCATCTTTGGTGTCTCAAGTCTAAGAACCAAATATACAACTAGGATTATAGAATCGATATTTGACAATAAAGTATTATTAACCATCCAGCATTCCATAAGCGGATCATTCAGTGAACTCATTCTCCAATTAGATCAGTTGACTCTATCATATGTATAGGTATATATCACACCGGTCTATCCGGTTATCTCAATGTCCCTTTCTTAACATACTTAATATACACTTTTAGGATCTGTGTTTAAAAGGCGAATTGGTCTCATTATTATGATCTCATCATGATCTAATTCTCATTGCATAGATCCAAGGATATCATAATATATATTCATTATATAATATAAAGTGAGAAAATATCATAATAATAATAACCAAAAGAGATTGTGCAGTATATCACATGTGCCAACACTCACGTGATTAACTTGTAAACTTGTAGGGTATCTGTAACTAGCATTTAGGAACCCTTTCTCCTTTATTTGGAGGAAGATCTCTATCCTTGTCATATTGAGGGGGACTGACTTTGGCCTCGGTCGTGGTATCTTAGGCCGAGTATGTCTTCTTCAGGGTGAGCCTGAGGTCGAGGTTCGAGACAACTCCTAGCGTAGTCTCTTGTGGGGCTCCTCGCGTCAACTCGAAATCATGGCCTCAATAGCCACATACTAATTGGCCCTCTAGAGCATCTCTGGTATGATTACAAGTGTTCTCTCCACCAGTGACCATAAAAAGCCGGAGGGCTATAGGTCCATCATGAAAGCTTGGATCACCAATAAGGGGTGGGCATCTTGGACCCCTTGGATCTCGTTGGCAAATTAAGTGACAAAGCTTAAGAGAGGCTCATCATCCCTTTGCCTTAGCCTAAGTAGCATGGCCGCGGAGTGCACATTAGCAAGAAAGTGAAGCTCAAATTCTTTCGTGAGCTGAGAGAAGGAGGAGACTGAGAATAGCTATAGGTGGCTATACCACTCTCGGGCTGACCCCCTTAGCGTCATTGGAAACCCCCGGCACATTAGGGTGTTCGATGTGTCATATAATGACATCTAGGCCCTAAAGGCTATAGTGTGCTCTATTGGGTCAGATCTCCTATCAAACTCTTCCAACATTAGGAGATAGAAGTTAGTTGAGAGGGGTTCCTCTCGAATATCCTGGATGAACAGGGAGGCACATGAACTGAGGTCGTCAGCCTCCCCCTTTGAGTGTTGGAACTCTTGATGCACCTCATCCAGTTGTTGGTTCATCCTCCGTAGCTAAGCTTTAAGTGAATCCTTTGTCGAGTCAGCGAATTGGGTTTTCATCTTAGGTATAGCTATCCTACGGCATGGTGGGGCACTGAACTCCACTGTCGGGGATGTTGGCACTCCAGGAGGTGCTTTAGTTTGTCGGGGACATTTTGGGGGAGTAGATAGGGGATCCACCAAGGACAACCCCAAGGGTGCTAGAACGAGCAAGGGTTAGATTGTTGGTCACAACATCGGGGCCGCCTATTGAGCCAATTGGGGCAAGAGGATGGAGATAGCCTGCATCATCCCGGCAAGCGTCTATACTTGATGAGTGAGATTCAAGAAGACGTCAGCCAAGATGAGCAGGTGCTTGGTGCTCGACCTTGGAGGGGAGAGGCTGGGGTTGTTGAATAGACATCAATAGCATCCTAGAGTCTATGCTAAGGTAGAGGTATCCACCTATGGAAGGGAAGGTAGTTGTCCTCCTTGCTCGAAGGCATTATGCACAAGCGATGGTGCCTCCTCATTGGAGCACTCATTGAGGGGGTTTGTAAGTGGACATTTTTGCAACATTCAACCCCTCTTTCTAGTACTAAAATTTATTACCATAATGTCGTTGACCGAGAAATCGACAAAGATAGGTTCGATCTTGAAGGCACAGGCTCGTCCAAGGACCTCGTGGGGGGTCACGTGAAGGCGATATGAGTAGGGGGCAAACTCGGTTTGCATGATCCCGAGGTGTTGCTTGTTCGTCAAGGTGGATCTCGTGTCATCCCGAGGTGCGCTTTAGTCTCATGCCTGCACAAGCGATCAATGTCCTGAGAGATGTTATGGACCCGACCCCTCCGATGATTAAATTAGTAGAGAAGTGAAAAATAGTCCCTTTGCCTCCTTTGAGCGTCGGAGCTTGGCTTTTATAATTGAGTCGCCGATGGCGTGAGGCTAGTGGTAGGTTGGAGTGCCCCTTGCACCATCCCGGGATTCATTAATGTCGACGGCTTGTCACGGACAAACTTCTAAACAAGGTGTTTGATGTAATGCTTATGTATGTCCGTGTCGTTTGGCATGTTCATGCCTTGTACAGAATGTAAAGGGGCAGCCGAAGGCTTATAAGTCCCATTTTAGTTGGGTTGGCGGCCTCTTTAGGCTTGTAAATAAAGGTTGTGTCATGTGGACACGTGCGAGAGCTTTTCGGTCTATAATGGACCATTTTACCCTTTGTTGTGCCACTGTTCAGAGCTTGTAAAGTCTGTTTGTAATTTGCTTTGTCTATGAAGTGTTTTTCGGAGATGTTTGCTTGTGGATCCCGTTGGAGGCGTTCTCTCTAACCCGTTCTCTCTTTTGGTGGTCCTAAGGGACAATGGGAGGCTTCGGGGAGGCTGACCTTTGCGGACGGACGCGCGAGGGTGCCGCACGACTTAGGCAAATCCAGCTAAGTCCGTGTCATATGGTATCAGAGCGGGACAAGCACTCATAGAAACACTTGACATGCAAACGTGGGGGACCTAGCGGGGCTGCGTTGAGGGCAGTCAGCACATGCGCGACCGTTTGAGGGAAAACGGGCATGGAGATGTAGGGAAAAGAGTCACTCAGAGGAGCGGGCATCTGAGATTGGCATTCAGAGGAATGGCCAACCCTTCGCGCAAGAGGCACCACGAGAACAGGCAAGCTTGGAAGAATCTGGAGCGCACAAAGGTTGGGATGGCTGAGTTTGAGCTACGGCTCAACGTTGACAACTTTACTTGATGGTGCTCAAGGCAAGCGAGGCGCTTGGCAAAAGGACGAGACCATGCAAAGTGGAATGAGTTGCTCAGCGACCGAAAGAGTTGTGCAAAGCTCACAGAGGTGAGGGGAATTGCTAACTCGAAGAATTCGGTACTCATGCATGGGCTTGTATGCGGACGATGGATTGTTCGTGGCCATCCCAAGGCGACCGAGACTCGGCGCCATGGAGCATTGAAACTTTCTCTTCGGCATGCGAAGGATACGTCCGGAGGAGGCTGAAGTGTGCAACGAGTTCAGCATGTTGCTAGGCCTGGAGGGGTGCAGCGGTGGCTGTATTGACGTGGAGGCGCAATCTAGCAAGTGCGTTTGCAGGAGGCAGAACAATGCACAGTTTGTTCAGCAGATCGGAGTAGTCCAAGGGGATAGTGGTCTCCGAAACGAAGAGAGATGTTGCTCCAACGGGACAGTTATCTAGGAGGGATAAGTCTCGGCACTCCAGAGGGAGAATCATGTGAGACGGACTCCACATGTTGAGGAGGAGTACATCACAAACAACAATTCCACGAAGCTCAATGGACCGAGCAAACAGCGAGGAGTTGTCGCATGATCTCGCTCGAGAGAATGCATTGGTGGATGCATTGCGAGATCAAATGGGGGAGCAACCTAAAGCAACTTAAATGAAGGCACACTTGGAGTCGATCTGGAGATCGGACTCAAGGGAGGGCTGACTCGTGGAATGGTGGGCGCGAGGGCCACCATCGACTCAATGCAAAAACGAGGAGCGGAACAACTGGGGTGTAACTTGGCGAAGTACCCAAGCCGCATGAAGGGAGCCAGCATAGAAGTTGGAACATGGAGCAGAGGCACAGCGCTTTCCCTAGACAGAGGTCAAGGACATGAACTCTTGCAGAGGCAGGAGTAGAATCATGCTGTTCCATGGGTCCTTCATTCTGACAGAGCGGACTCATCTAGCATGGTGCCAAAGACGAAGGGAGCTTCGGGGCACATGCACCTTATCTCGGAGGAGCATTTGATGGAGGAACTAAGGCGACTCAATTTGCGGAGGCGAAGTTGAGTTCAGAAGGCCTTAGCACGGGGCAAGAGGACGCAGAGGCGGGTACTCTTGAAGAATATGCCACAGTGTTGCCATTCAAGTTGCCATGAAGGAAGCGGTACGCTGCGGAGATTGTGCTGGTAGGGGCAGAGGCCCAGGATCCAGACAATGGTGCACAAACTATAGTGAAGTCGGTGGACTTCGGAAGCTACTAGGCGACGGACTGTCCTAGAGCGGTGCTTCATCTAGGTGTGACCCAAGAGTGGGTGGATGAAGGTCGATTGCCAAAGGAGCGAACAAAATCGAAGGTGGAGGAGGCCCTGCGATGTATTAGCAAAGGCCACACATGGAGGGTACACAATTCGAGTTTATTCCACAAGGATCAGAATGCAAT
This sequence comes from Musa acuminata AAA Group, assembly GCF_036884655.1. Classification (NCBI taxonomy): domain Eukaryota; kingdom Viridiplantae; phylum Streptophyta; class Magnoliopsida; order Zingiberales; family Musaceae; genus Musa; species Musa acuminata. The sequence goes on from NC_088327.1 coordinate 33,648,093, forward strand.
GGAGATGTCACCAGGAGGCGACATGGTGCAGCGGATCGTGGTGGAACAGTTCGTGGCAATGCGATACACACAACCTCGTCCCGTGAGGGATGAGATCATATGGAGGTATGATCGGGAGCTACTGGGAGCTCCGCTTTGGTGAACAACACGACGGCAAGAAGGGCTATGGATTCAAGGAGTGAAGGCCATGGTACCGCAAAGGCGGGTCTTCCCGGCGTGCACCGAATTTTGCATCGGATGAAAACCTTGGTCATCAGCATATGGGGGCTGTGTTCCACCAAGGGAAAAGTTCGAATGCAAGTACCAGTGAGTTCCATGGGAGGGACTTGATCATACAGAAGTATGATCGAAGCAGCTGGAGAGTTGGACTGCTCCAGAGCTCATATTCGCTTAAGGGAGCCCGACAAGTCAGAGGACAAGGTCGAGTAAGCGAACGTTGCTACCAAGGAAGCTAAGGAGAACAGAATCGGTGCTAACTCTACAACATGATGGCAGAGGCCATGCTTGGGAGTTGCAGTCTGTCTTTCCATCGACCAAACGGACTGCTTGGAGAACACAGTGGTGTTGAAGCAGGGGGTCGAAAGGGGCGAGGAAGCGACGACGAGTCCAGAGGGACTTAGCTACCTAAAATCAAGCATCAGTCAGAATGGAGGTGGACTCAGAGGAGTGCCACAGAGACATTTCTACTGATCATGCAGAAAAGGGATACAGAGGCGAGGCGACGGATAGCAGGGCCATGGGCATGCCAGCGCCATGGTACCGCAGAGGCGGGACTTCCGCGCAAGTCATTGATCCCTTGCTCTCACGGAGGGAGAGCGCTTGGTCGTGAAAGGGGCCGAGGAGGTGGAGCATGCAGAGGCAATCTCCAAGTACCGAGACAAGGCTGAAGGGTAGAGGCCAAGAAACTTCGTAAGACCGGTGTCAACAAGTTTCTCATCAAGATAGCCGTAAGTGAAGGACTTCAGGTCATGCAAGAGTGCACGACCAAGGAACGAAGCAGGCAGTACGCGGTGCTGTACCTTTGCTACTCAGTGGAGTAGGTGGCAGGGTTGATGGAGAAGACGGTACAATCCCAAAGGCGACCTCATCTATCAGAGAATTACTCCAAGTTGGGGTGAAAACTTCCTGCATTCCAGAAGTTCAATGGCATTGAGAAGGTGAATCACAGTAGCTAACTCAACGCAAGGAGTGCAAACACTTCAAGTGCTTCAGAAGTGTGAGCAAAGAGCAGGCGAAGACCAGTAACCAGCTCGATGCATGAAGTACAACCTCGAGGAGGCGGGCGAAGTCAAGTAACCTTTGCCTTCTCAACTCTTAAGAGAATGGGCGAAACCGAGTACCCCAGTTCTCTTATCTATCTAGCAGAGGAGCTCTGCACAAGTTCAAAGACCCTTCGAAGATAATGGAAGACAATAGTTGTCAAATCCTCACCAACGGTGATCAGTGCTACTGAGAGTAGATTGTCCGCCTCATTTCCCAACGAAATGCCAATCGAAAGTGGAAGTGATGCGAACCTACTTGGATGTGACAACTAACTGAAAGAAGAGTCAATGAGCAGATTTTGTGGAGGAAGGACCCAAAACTTCAGAAGTTTGCGAGGCGATGCTCGTTAAAGCTCCAACAAGCATCCACCCAGTTCAAGCAGCATGTGGAAATTTTGAGAGACTGGCGCAGTAAGGATGGTCTTTTTCCTTCATTTGGGGGATCCGTAAGAATCAACAATGATCAACACAACTCAGCCAACCCCACACTAGAGTCAAGAGTCATTGGTGAGTTGAAGCATCATGGCGGATCAAAGGTTCGACTACTCAGAAACAGCAGCGGAGAGCAGTTGGGAGCCAGGAGGCGCATTGCAGCTAAAGCAGAAGATTGAAGACTCAGCAAAGGTGAAGAGTTGCAGTGTTCACAAAGGCTTCGACGAGGACGTCGAAGGGATAAGTGGGGGAGAATGTCACGGACAAACTTCTAAACAAGGTGTTTGATGTAATGCTTATGTATGTCCGTGTCGTTTGGCATGTTCATGCCTTGTACAGAATGTAAAGGGGCAGCCGAAGGCTTATAAGTCCCATTTTAGTTGGGTTGGTGGCCTCTTTAGGCTTGTAAATAAAGGTTGTGTCATGTGGACACGTGCGAGAGCTTTTCGGTCTATAATGGACCATTTTACCCTTTGTTGTGCCACTGTTCAGAGCTTGTAAAGTCTGTTTGTAATTTGCTTTGTCTATGAAGTGTTTTTCGGAGATGTTTGCTTGTGGATCCCGTTGGAGGCGTTCTCTCTAACCCGTTCTCTCTTTTGGTGGTCCTAAGGGACAATGGGAGGCTTCGGGGAGGCTGACCTTTGCGGACGAACGCGCGAGAGTGCCGCACGACTTAGGCAAATCCAGCTAAGTCCGTGTCAGGCTGGCGAGCATACCTCTCTATGAGATGTATTAGGGAAGGACGATAGTGGGGGTGCCTTTTGTTAGGGTCGAGGCTTATTTGGGATAAGCAAGAATGACGCCCTACGCTAAGCGTCTATTTGGAATTAATGTCTTTTACTACTGAGCATGCGGGCCTTCCTGAAACTATGGTTTGACATGATGTAAGTCAACCCAAGGAAGCGACAAAGAGGAGATGAGTCTTGGAATCATAGATTGATGTGATCTTCCACAAGCTTGTGCGACCTTGTGGAGATCGAGTTGAGCTAGGGTCGATGGATTACACTCCTACCGATGGAAAAGAGCATATATTTTTTCAACCATGTCATTGCCCAAGTGGCAATCGTGAATTGGCAATGTCACACTAACGTTACTACTTTCCCTATCAACTATCATATCCTCAACCATGTCATTGCCCAGGTGGCAATCGTGAATTGGCAATGTCACACTAACGTTACTACTTTCCCTATCAACTATCATATCCACCATGATGGACCACCTTTAGAAAGCATGAAAACAACTTATTTCTCACAGATAAATAAATTCTCAGTCAGTCTTAAATCTGAAAAGATGGTTTTGGATTCATCTATTGCACGTTATTTACAATCCGGCAATTTCATAAGTTCCCCTTTTTTTTGCCTTTGTTTGTCATTACCCCGCAATGCATCATTCTTTATTTTTCAGACAATAAAACAACACAGTTTTAAACGCAAAGTAATTAACAAGCAATGCGGCATACAGATATATAGCATCAGGTCATCCAATAAATCTGATTAATACAAAAAAATGAAAATAACAATGGTTTTCTCAGCATCAAGAGAACCTATACATGTGGCGCTGATCTTTCATGTCTCAAGTCTAGACATTAGTCTTCGATCTTAAAAGTTTATAGAGATACAAAATCCTCAGTTCGGCCTCTAGCAACCAAACTCAAAGCTACCAGAAACAAATATCAAAGAGGTATAAAACAAGACCAACAGCCTTGATCAACTGCACCACGAGACTTGATCAACTGCACCACCAGAATACATCAAAACAACCCACATTTCCACCTTACAAGCTATGCCGATCCCGAAACTTCTCAGTAGCTCCCCATAGGAGGCATGCCAAATGGTGGCATTGGAGGCATTCCCATACCGGGCATTGGTGGTGGAACTGGATAAGATCCACCCATGCTCGGTGCTCCCATACCGGGCATAGGTGGTGCTGGTAGAGCAAGAGGCAGCAACTGTGCATACATATTCTGCAAAAAAATAGAAAAACGAAAAAGAGTCCAATGTTTCCATTATTATGCAACGCAAGATTCACACACCATGAACCAGGAAGAACTCCAAAGGAACATTGTGTACCTGCTGTGCAACCAAATCCTTCTCTTCCTTTTCTTTAGATTTAACTTCATTTTGTGCCTCAATCTTATCCTTCACAAGTTCGTCAACTTTACTAGTGTACTCGCGAATAAACTGCATTTATCCAATATTTGTCATGATGAAACATATTAGTTTAGAGAAGTATATTCTTAAAGGTACCACAGTTCTACACATTAGCTACTTCTATACATTAAAATGACAAGATGATGACAAATCACCTGTAAAAGGTACGGAAAGGCAAAATCAATCATGTTGTTCATCCAGGCCAGTTCAAGGGCAACATCAGGACGGATCAAGTCATAACAAATGAAGAGACACGAGGCAAAGCATTCCTTCTTTCCCTGCAACACATTTCCCAGAGTTCATTACATGTCTTCAGGAAAATCAAGATGAATAGGTTGACTAGTAACATATGCAGAAGTATGCTAGAAGCAACAAAAACATGGATCTTTTTGAGTTTTGTTCCACAAATATGCCTTTATATCCAAGTTAAATAATAGTCTTTTATTCATAGATACAAATGCACTTAATTGGTAAAATATCAATCAGTGTTGTTTATGTGTTTATCAATGGAAAACTATTGATGCCACTTAGCAAATGGTAATCAGAAATTAAATAGAAGTTTTATCAAACTCTGATTTATGTAATCTCTAGGTCACATCAGCTTAGTGATACTATAGCACCCATTTTGGCATTATAGAAAAATGTCTTGAATGTCAAATTTCAATTTTGTCCAATGTTACATACAGATATACAACATATTGATTTGATACATCACTTCAAAATGCACTATTTGACAATAGTGCACAATATCTAGAAGTACCAAAGATGGATCTATATGAAAATTAATGGAGACCAAGCTTCATCTCCACAATAATTTAAAAGATGAACAAAAATAAAAAAGAAGATATCACTACTAGTTCATGGCCATTTTTTCAAACATAAACATATAATTTAGCAACTTTCTACCTCAACAAAGATGTAATTTGGATATAGCATAGAATACTATATGAAGAAATTGATTGCTAATTAGCGTAACAGATTAAGCCCTTACCTGTTCAATAAAATAAACAAGCAATTCTTCAGAAAGTTCACGGTCACCAGATTGTGAACATGTCTCCATAGCATCCTTGTAAAGGTTGTCCTTCTTGGACAATGCAATTGACTGCTTCCATCTCCCAGCTTTCTTGTAAATGTATGCTGCAATCCTCCTCATCTCAAGAAGCTCATGCTTTTCAATCTAGTAAAACAAAACACTCATAACAAGAATTTTCATAATCATTTAATAAAGATAGCACGCAATAGCAACTTTACCCTCTGTGCAAGGCCTATCTGATCAAAGTTATCATGCAAGTCAACTGATTCACGTAATCTATCATAGTCTTCCTCCTCAACATAGATTTCATTCAGTGCTTCATTAACAGCAGCTACATTGTTACTTTGAACTGCAACCATATATGGCTTCACTATATGCAAGTAACCAGCCTGAAGCATGAAAGTGTTAGATATTTAAAATATGTCAAACTATATTAAGAGCACAATTACACACCCAGCAAAATACAAAACCTCATTTGGCTTTTCACCTAAGACAAATAAATTCCATAAAAAGTATAATAAGGACAAATTTGCACCTTTCGCATAATATCCACGACACGTGTGTGGTCCACACGAAGTGCAAGCACATGGAGAACATCATTAATGAGGTCGGGATGTTCTTGCAGGTAGAAATGCACAGCCTTGTAATATAGCTCAACATTTGCAACTTTAACAATAACATCTTTGAACTGCATATGATCCCAGGCATCTGGAGAATGGTTCATTATAGTTGTTGCTGCATTATCAAATTCATCATACTGAATATACAAATATGTAAGCTCTTTCCAATGATGTTGCTCATCACAAACACGGATAAGCTTGGGAATGTTCAATCGAGTTGAGAAAAGTTTAATGTGCTCCATAAGTTTCTCTGGCCTATATCTAGCATATAAGACTCCCAGCTCTGTAAAGATGCCCATATGCGCACGTTCTAAACCAAGGCCACTTTCCATGAGAGAAATTAACTCATTAAAGCAGCCTCTGTTCTGATAATAGTCACTGACCTCTTCCAGGTCATCCACCTAAAAAGAGAAACAAAAAACAACATATAACATTTCCCAGTTTGACCTAGGATGCAAAACATTCTATATCACCATGGAAAAACACACAAATATAGAAATTGTTACTTCATACTTTCAGTGACTTACCTGGATAATTATATTCAGACCACATATTTGTGCCAAGCGGAACTCCTCAGCATCCACACAAGCAAAACAAACTTCCTTCCATGTCTTTGAGCTATTTGCCTTACGAGCTGCATCAACGGCACCCTGAAACTGCTTTAGTTTAACGAGGGTACAAGCCAACTTTGCCCAGTTAGAAATGAAAGCAAATATGATCTTAGCAGCTTCATAAAGAGCATCATCAAATAAGCGGTCGCCGACGTTTTGAAGATTAGCAACATTTGGCATTAGAATGAACTCCTCAATTTCACCTAGCCTATCAATCTTAGCATATGCAAATATCAGTTCACCATCCACTTTCGGCTCTTTAACCTTTTGCCTCACCATCAACAAGTACTTCACCAAGTCATGGTAAACATTAGCATCTTCAGCAGCCCGAATAACATCATGGAACTGCGTTTCATCATCTGCACGAATGAATGACTCAATTGCATCACTTACTAACCCTTCCCGTAACTGAGCTTTTGCAACCTGGCTCCATACAGCATCTTCCTCAACACGGAAAGCAAATTCTACAGCCCGCTCTATGCTTTGGATGTTGTCCAGAAGGACATTGACAGCCTGCACATTTAAGTTGAATTTCTTGAAGATGGCAAAGGCTTCTTCATATAATTGTGCTTCAACTGCTACCTCACCAACTGCTGGGCCATCAAAATTGTCTAATCTATTAATGTAATCCATGACCCTAGGTGGATCTGCTTTAATAGCTGTTAATATCAGCAGGTTTTGCAGATTGAAATTCCCACTGAAGGCAGAATTCTGTAGCACAATCTTCTCAAGTAGTTCAATAAGTTCATGTGGAAGATCAGCGGTCATGAAAGCTTTAACAGCAGCAGAGACTTGCTCAGGGCTCTTGCTCTCAGGCAAAGCAGTCGAAACAACTTGATCAATGAGTTGTCTTCTGTATTCATTTTCTGGTTGGAGGACTTTCTCCCATAAATCGGCATCCATCCTCTCGACAACATATCTATCACCAAAGAAGATACCAAATCATCTAAATGATTTGATTAAAGAAAACTCCTAACAAGGTTAATTAAACAAAATGGCATACCTGGCTTGCAATTTGAACAGTGAATTTTTGTTAGTGACATTTATTAGTTCATCATCACATTGGCCTCGTCTGTATGCAACAACTGCAAGAGTAGGGTCCCGCTTTTCACAATATTTACCAACAACACGTGAATCATAGTATGGATTAGTAGTTAGAAAATGCTCTGGATTATTATTGCTGTCTATGATAATCTTTCCCAGTGCATTATGGACATGCACATCCTGGCTCCCTTCGCTGACAAGATGTTCCAGAAATTGTGTGAGCAACCGCAGACGATTCCTGTTTTACGTAAGACATTAGAGGTGGAAATTTCTTAGACCAAGAATATTGTTTCCAAGAATATAATAAAGTGTAATGTGCCGTACCTTTTCTCACACTCAGCCACAAGAGGTTCAACTGGCAGGAGAGAACGGACGGAAAGAATCAGACCTTTAATAAAATCTTCAGGACATTCATCATCTAGCAACTGCCCAACAACCAACGGAGCATTTCCTGGATTTACCTGTAAATATAACAAAACAAACAACCAAGTTAGCCACATCAAAATCTCTAGAGAAATAATTTAGTCTATCTCATGTTGCAACAGACAAGTTTAACCCAGATGCTCAATGCAAAAGATGTTAATTAATAACTGCAGCAGATGTGCAGATAAAACTAGCATCCAATTAAAAAAAGAATCTTACCTTTTGTACATAGCCTTCAATATATCGAAGCATGTTGTTCGTATATAAATAGTGAGTCAAGTCTGGAACAAAACCAAAACGGTCACAAACATTGATCAGGGGTCTTGCATCTGGAAGTTTGGCTTCCATCAGGAAATTCTTTGTTTTTTCGGGATCATAGAAGTTAGATTCCCTTGTTACACGTTCAACTTCTTTTAACTGTCCAGTTTTTGCTGCAGCCTCGATATACTTGAAGTGTATATCAGAATCCTCACTGTATCATTATGGTAAAAAGAAGACAAGATTAGCTTCTGTATCAAGTTTGCAAATTAGTCATCCTGAACATTTTAGTCTGGACATGTACCTGGAGCTTAAATAAGATCCCAAAAAGAAGTAAAGGCCTTCATAAGACTTAAATTGCTCAAATAGTTTTATGCAGGCATCCACACCTAACTGCTCAGAATATTCTTTGGCAGTCTACAAGAGACAAAGATGTTATTTACCTAGGATAAGCAAACTTATGTTATGCAATAAGATTAAAGAAAACAAGACACCTGCACAATTATCTGAAGGTTGCCTCTCAAATTAACAAGCAAAAGATCCTTCATACACTCCAGTGCCCATTCCTTGGAAAGTGTCCCAAAGAACTCGACAAGTGCCTGTATTGAGCTAAATTTTTACTTAATATGTTGCTTATTACCAATATAGCTTATCAGATAAATGATGTAACCAAGGACACCTGTGGCTCAATGGCGTGAGTGTTCACGATGACACGTTTTATATCAGGCAACTCTGTGTAATGCTGCAGAATAATGTACAATTGTTTAATAATATGCAACACAAAAACTTGCCTGAAATTATTCTCTGCAGCATATCCTACCTGAAGAGCTCGCACATATAAACCAGCCTTTTCACATAACTGAGCAATCCTAGGGCGATCATAGTGACTGAACATTCCATTAGCCAATATCGCATCTGCAACATTTGGATATGTCACCAAATTGATCTCTAAAACCTGCAATAGAATATAAAGGTTAGGAAGAATGATCATCAATTGAAGAGAATACTAATTTAACTGTGAAAATACAATACCTTGGTTTGGAGAAAAGCATGCTCAGGAAGATTGGGCTTCAGGACATCTAACAGGAACCTTGTTGCCTCTCGAATCATATTTCTCTACCAAAAGTACAACAAAAAAGAGATTTCAGAGTGAATTCAATCAACAAAACTTGACAATCAGGATCCTACTACAGCATTTCTGATAACTAAATATTTAAGAAACTTGGGTGTCCCCTATCATCTCCGCTCAACACCATGTTTAGAGAGGAAAGTATCTGAACCTGAAGAAAAAGATCAGTAATTGTATTGTAATCCACTGGGCAGCCTCCCTCCATTTGTGACATCATTAGAGCAAAATTAACTGCTGCCTGTGACAGACAATTATCAAAGATACAGAATGAAATAGATGGATTTCCAAATAGTGATAAAAGGACGAGCACAGTGAAATCCATAGAGCAACTTTATAATAAAATGATGAATTAAACATTTCAGCGACATTTTTATCTTATGTTGCAACATCATGCGCAATTTGGGTACATGGTCGAATATCACAAAGAACAAACTCTTACCTGAGGATCTGACCTCAGAATGGTCTGCAGAAGGAAGAGATAATCTGGCGTGTAGCCAACCTGCAATCAAGAATAGGCTTATCACAACTGGCTCCAGAATTTTTAGGTAAAAATCATGCTTCAGGGCAAAGTCATTATACAGGTAAATATATTTGTTAAAATGTGCTGGATTGGTGGGATTCCTTTAGGTGAAACAAAGACAAGGGTGTGTTTCCATCCCCAGAAAAATAAAGATGTCCCAAGAAAATATATATATATGATTGTTGAATTGGATACATCATAGGACAACTATAAGAAAAAAAATGGTACCTGATTTGAGTAAATAAGAATCTTATCAAACTCCCTTCTTTCCGCAAAAGCAGCAACAACTTTAGGAGTAGCCCTTGCTTTTATATAGATTTTCAGTGCAAGATCATTGTCCACGGTCTACAGCAATCACAGTGGTAGATGTTCAACATAAGACAGTTCTAGTCTCTGATATGGTAATGACTAGAGAGTATATTATAATATTGGTAATTAAAGTACGTCATCAGTTTTAACTATTCCCAAGATGCCGCTTAAGTTCTATGAAAAGTTACATAACTTACCTTCACAAGATCCCCAAGTTCTTCACTGCACTCAAGCTTGTCTTCAGCCAACCAATTTTCCAGTAGATTCTTTTTGTTCTGGTTCACAACAAGGCGAGATAGCTCCAAAGACTCAAAAGCATTAAGCTTTCCTTTTGTTAATAATGTTCCAAAATACTGCAACAGTGGTGGTGTTTGCCCAGCTTGAACTGGAACACTCTGCAGAACATATAGAGATATTATAGCAAGTACCGAGCAAGATACGGAGATAATACCCATATGAAAAATGCAAAGAACAATGGAAACATTACTTATTTTGCAAAGAAGAGACCGAAGAAATTCAAAGTATAGACTTGCTTCAAATGTAAGCCATGTATTTCTATAACAATATAGCAGCGTACGACCTCTAGGTATGCCGGAAGCAGAAAAAAGATAGGACTAATGAAATTCACTACCTGAAACTTTGCAACAGTCTCTGGAGTTCGAAGAATGCCTTGCGGAGATTCTGCAGCAAGCTCAGCAGCTTCCTTATACTTTGTCTGGGAAAATAGTTCTTGGAATCTTTGCACAACCTGGAGATACAGAAGACATACTTGTCAAGGAAATCTTCTCAACATGGTAAAAATAATGCAGCGAATAAAAATTAGAAGGTTATGCACATTCTAACTATTTCAGGTATCAGAGCAGTATAAAACATAAGAAAACATTGCCACTGTACCGATCCATGACAAACCTAAGAACTCAAGATGCATAAGTTATTATATATATATGCTAGTAATGTACTATAACTTTGTTTCATAAGGAAGTTCCATAGAAGAAGCACAAAATTGGCAAAATATTCATCTCATACTTATGCCAGGACGAATAGTTAACATACAGGCAGCAACACCAGCCAGTAGGGGGTAAACTGCAACTCAACTTTTATGGAATGCTTATGAATTTAGATAAGAAACTAAGGAAGTACCACAAAGAGGCACATTCCATCCATGAGTTTATTCAAATGCAAGGATGGATCATTGGCCTAGGTGTTCAGCTGAAATTTCCAACCAAATATTGAAAACTATAATAGAAATGAAGTATTCAAGTGTTTTAAGGCCATGAAATGGCATCTCCAATTACAGATAGCTATAGCTGAAACTAACATATTTAAGGCCAAAAGACTCACTTCAATGTTGTCGTCTAACTTTATTGGTTAAGCTTGCACACACATACAGAAAAGAAAGTAAATCAAATTAAATTGTTAGCTAGATCAAATAAAAATTTCATGAATTCTGATAAGATCTTAATTGTTTCAAGCAAGAAACACAAGAATATTAAATTTTAAAATTCTCGTTATACAAGATGAGGTAGGACTTACTCTTTATCTCCAAAGGACCAAAATTAATTCAAATTTTCATTATCAAAATGTACAAAAATGAGTTACCTTGATAATTCATTTTTTTTTATAACCTATTTGTTGAATGGCACTATGCAGTTTAAAAATGCTCTCTATTTATTTCATACCAACCTAACAGTCCAGGCTATACATTCCAGTATTGTTCAAAGTTTCAAACTATGCTACTTTTTGTTTTAAATTTAAGTGTAGAAGCATAGTTGTCCCTGTTTTAGTTTCTTGAAAAGGAAGCAATGTCAGAGATGAAATAAGATTCTTTGGGTTTCCATATGATTAGTAGGTTTGTCATCGCTGTAGTTCAATTTTTCAGTTTAGCTTGGTGATGAAAAAAGTTTAATAGATTTCAAGGAAACCTTCAAAAACAAGATACCCAAAGCCTTTTAACACCAGTTTCCAAAAAATAATTCACTACTGTCACTTAGATGGCAGGAAAGATGCACAAATTATCCCCAGGCCAAAAAAGATAAATCAAGTCATGTTTAGTAGTTCAATCCCTTAGCCATGTACATTTTGTAATATGCCTCATAATGCATTTGTGTAGTTGATACAATATGTATCAATGATCCAAAATAATCCATAAAATGGTTACCAAGGATTGAAGTCTCAGTTCAATACCGGTTTTGATAATCTACTGGACCCATATGGTAGCAGTATACTGGGTCATAGGCCAACCTGTCTGGTATGTTACCACCCAAAAAAATAATTAAAAATACTGACAAAATGAGTATATATATCGAAGAATACATGCATAGCTGCAAATAAAATTGTCTGAATATACATCAGTACTACTTATTAAGACTTCCAAATTTTCTAAGCATCCAAAATCAAGAACATATTCCTTTTCCAGAAAAGAGAAGTTTGTATGAGACTTGAAATAGTTAGTCTCAACAAGACTTAACTATGTATTTTCTATAAAAAGCAATGCACGACCAGCAAAAGCTAATACTTATTCCAGGAACTGACAAAAAATATAACTTACCAAATTCTCTGCTCCAGGAAGGTTCCCTCGTTTGGCAAGGTTAACAGCAAGCTCAAGATTGTTCAACTGTGAAATTGGTGAAACAAAGTTTAATCTTAAATCTTTATTAACTGTCAAATTTTTAAAAGAATCCTGATGTGGTAACATACTTGGCCACTAACAAATGGCACAATGGTTGCTTCATTGACAGTAGCCAGAAGAACCTGGCCCCTCCTATTGACTGCATAAAAGCCACCCACATTTGAAGCCTCTGTTGTAAGAAATATAGGATCTGGACTAATTCGATTTCTGTAAACTGCTGTTGCTGTGTCCAGATCATACACAAACAACAGGCCAAGCTTTGTGATGACGTATATCAAACTGTACTTTTGGGAGATCTGCAACAATGAACAACCACTTAGATCTGTACTTTTGTGTCAAACAAATGTTTATTGAGATCTCACTGAAAGAGCTTCAGAGGTCACCTGCATTGCCACAGGAAAGTCATCTGCAAAATCTGGTGGGAAGAACAGATCTGCTTGTTTCTTTGTGAAACCTGGTTTTCCTGATAATAGAATTTTTTCTCTCAGAATGTAAACAGACTAAAAAGAAGAAATGTGACAAGAAATAATTATATCCTTAAATAGTGCTAATTTTCGTATTCCATCAGCTTGTGTTTCGTCAATCCAAATAGTTGGGACTAAAAATATTCTTCTTTTCATTCAGTTATTTTCATAACTGTTCTCAGTAGAAATAATCCTTCTAAATGTTGGAGAATTTCCAATATAAGATTCAGAAAATAAAAGTATAGTCTAATTATCTCAAGTCTCAACCCCGCTGTCATGTTAATACTCATTTTCCACCTTATTCCAGACATTCCATAAATGTAAGGAGAATCAAGTTTCTCTTTCTAGTAAATATAATGCCAGCAATTATTTCTCCTACTCTGTGAAAATTGGTTCTCCCACTGAACACTTCTGCACATGACCAAAGTGAAAACAAATAAACAAGGTACCTGGTTGGGCTCCTAGTTCAATAATATGCAACTTTGAACTAATTTGTCCAGCATTACTTGTCTTTGAGGCAAAACAAATAAGAATGGATGGTTTCTCATTCCCAACCACCTGCAAACGATATGATCTTAGAACCAGGAATTAGAAAACAAAATACTCAAGGAGCACCTGCAAGATTTAGTTCCCATAAATAAAGAACCACCAAAAAATCTAACCTTAAATGATGCGAAGGATGCTGCATGTGCCTCAAGTGCCTGACTGCGCTGCTGCTCCACAGAAAAAAGCTGCATATTGCCTTTAACCAGTTGTGGTCTCTACAATCAGAATTTAATTACATACGAAACAAAAATTATAATGTATTTAACTAAATCAAAAGCATAATTGTATCATCATCAAGTAACTGGAAACAGAACATCAAATAGATAATAAACAAATGAAAGTGAAGAAAAAGCAAAGTGCATAAACAGAAAGAGTTGGTCAACATCACAGCAAGACTTCTAAATGATAATAAAGAAGTGCAAGTGCTTGTTCAAGAAATTACCAAAAAATAGCGAAGAGTGACATGGCAATTCATGTTGAGACATCAAAATCACATATCCTGATTGTCTACATATCATATGAAACATGTCTTTCCTATACACTGTAGGAACATCAACTCACCCAGAAACATTTCAAGTACCAACTAAAATTGGAACAAGCCACCTGATGCCCAAGTTCTGATCCCCAACAAGACATCAGCTAATAGAAAAGAACTATTTCAATAAGATGCATCAAATATGTTGCAGATCAAGTTTTGTTGGATGCATATGCTACTAAACTGCCATCCCAGTGGTGCCACACAATCGTATCACCATTGACCAAGATCCAACACAGGCCTCCTTTTTGGTGGAAGCTAAGCTTTACTGAAACTGAAACAGGATCATATGCAATCTAATTGGTCCACTTCAGTTTCGATTTGATTCCCCTCAAGTCCATTTCAGTTTCAGGTATCTGAAAACCAGAAGGCTCTTTCAGATCAAAATTTGGCCCTAACTGAGCCTAATTAAATCATCAACACCACCGCTTGGCTATTTGCAGCCTTCTTTTTTCTAGACATATTGACTAAAATGAGCTGGTACTACAAGTGATGCAAAGTCAAATCTACGCTTCTCATTTAGTTTAGTTCAGATTTTTATTAACTGCAAGATTTTGATTGTATTCATACTACTTTAAGTTTAGAACAACCATTAAGCAATGAATATGGTTCGTCAGATTCTGAATATGGCCATCTGATCTTCTAGAAAGGTACCTATGTGCTGGTATATTTCTAGTCAAGTCTCAAGAGTCCTAATTGGAATTAGCTTGTAAGCTTAGATTCTATTTGTTGTAAAAGAAATGTGAGTCTTGTCACATCTGAAGCAAGCCCTCTTGTTTCATTGCCATCCAGATTGTCGCTAAACTAAATTGGATCAATGCTGACTTTTATGCTTTGTTTTCTTTCATATCACTTGACGAATCAGAATCTCCCTGCTTCCAAGAATGTTCATAAAGCACAATGCCTTGAGCCTATTTGTAAGACAAGTTGGGCATGTTATCTTTCTGGCTATCTTTATTATATTGCCCTCTTCTTTATTTCTTTTCTTGATGACTGCAGAAACCAAAACCACTGCAAGGCATGTCTTGTTTCATTTCTTACAACTTTGGATAGCACGCAGCATGTGTTTATTTATCGGTCATAATTCTAGTGCTATCGCATTTCGATACACCTTCCAATTTACAATGATACAGTAGATTTTGCATTTCATTGGAATCAGACCCCATATCTAAACAGTAAAAGATATTAAACCCAGATCAATTTATAGTTTTCTCATGTGTTAGTTCCTATTGTTTGAACTGAAATCATGATATAGAATAAAGTTAGATGTTAAATACACAATCAAGTCTTTGGTAATCACCAGTGTCTTCCTCTTTCTATATGCTCACAATTTGCATGTTTGCAAGAAATAAGAATTAGATAGCCTGACAGCCTTCTTTGCACATCCATATTTCTACACTTAAACCAAAAATATAATCAGTTGCAACCAAAGCAACTGACAAAAGCAAGACAGGACGATGTGAACAAATAGATTCACATCAGAGATTTAACAACTTCTCAGTTTCTAGGACCATTATTAGATACAACTATCACTACATGCCCATAAGTACTGACAATGTGGAAAACTTATTAAACCACATAAGCTTGCTAGCATACAAGATAAAGTATACCTCTGGAGCACCTGGTGCAATTCCAATAAGAACCAGCCATTTCTCAGTGGGATCACACTTGTAGTTAATGATTTGATTGTTTGTCAAATTAGCAGCCCTATCAAACATTTTAACAGGCTCTGATTCACCTGCATTACAATAGTGACAATAGCACACATTTCTGCATGGTCAATTGACTATGAAAAATTTCATAGGTTCTTGGCAAATAATAAGAACAAGTTATGGTGATCACCTTCTATTGACCAATGATAGACTGAAGTTTGCGTAACCAGACCCAACATCTTTGGGGTGATCCACTTCCAAAAGACCACCTGCAAGATTGCACAACATAACAAAAAATTCAGCTCACTGTAACTCAAAACCAAAGGAACAAGTTCAGTAGCCACATTAAAAAATCACCAACATGTTTACCTGCTCAGGCATCTGATGAGATTTAATTTTAGTCTTTGCCTCAATATTGAATACCTGCAAGTGATCCTGAGTGGTTCCAGGTATTTGAGCTGCAAGTTTAATGGATTAGAATTCCCATAGCCAGCAAATGGCATACTTTAACAAGTCTGAATAAACAAACAACAGGATGCCGAAATGTCACAACTAATTTGAGGGTGGATCAAGGTTTACAATCTTGATCCTGTACCTGTCTGGAAACTTTGTTGATCTAGTACAATACCAGTATACAGGATGGTATATAACCAATACAGCATGGCATCAATGAAAAATTAAATATCCACCAAGACCAAAATAAGTGGTCTGATAGTGGTCTTTGGACACACCATTAAATATAGGTCAATACACAAGGTTCACAAAGTCATCAAACCGCTAATACCAACCTGTATCTAACAGTTTGACCTGGGTCCAACACAAAAAATGCTGGCCTGGTTCGAAATCAGTTTTTTTGTGAATCTGGACAACTAAAAACAGATGTTGACAAAATGTTGACAGCTGTCAAAGATTGTTGGCCATCAACAACAATTGTTTAGATGGTCAAAAAAATAGAAAAAAAAACATTTTGGGGATGCTTCTGTTGACAACCTTTGCTTCTCTCTTTCCTTCGTTCGGCTGCACAATGCAACCTCTGCCTTCACTGCTTCATCACCATCTCCTCCTCTTCCTCCTCACCCTCTCCTCCTGCCTATTATCTCCCTCTTTCTTTCTGGTCTATGTCAGCAAGGACAGAGGTATCCCCTGTACTGGCACCAATACCTGTAACTGTAAGGCCAGGGACAGGTACAGGCTATAAACCCACAATATGAAACCTTCTCAGTACATACTGATCCTATTGGTATTTGAACCTTGGGGTCGGCTACATGGAATTTTTCCCTTAGGACAAGTAATATCAAACTACCAGCATAATACAACAAAGAAAACAGAAGAAGTTGAATTTCAACAGATGTATATATGAAGATATACAACACACCTAATATCAGCATCATCAATATTAAAGAAATTACATAATGGTATATATTCTCATGAAAACAAGAACCAATATGAATCATATATATAGTTCTGGGTTGATTTTAAAACTGGGGGAAAAAACATGTGCGAACGACTTGGGTCAAAATACTTTCAAATCATTCCCTTACTACTTTTGTCTCCATCATTAAGTTGACTTTTCCTCAGATTAAAATAGATACAATGTCATAAAAAACTTGAAGTGAAAACCAAGAGATTATGAATATGACTGCAATCGAAGAAATCATGAATATAACAGTCCGCTTGAGAGAGGAAATTGCTTTTTTCCATATGTATTATTTTTAGAGGATTTAGAACAAGGAGAACAAAAAGTCTCACCGGAATCTAGTAGCTAACCATTAATCCTACTCACAAGGAAATGAATTGTGAATCCTATGATTTTCTAAAGGTCCCATTATTTGTTATCAGCTCAACCAAAGCTAAATTAGAGGCCATAAGGGAGAGGAGGATATCGAGGTGGAGAAGGAGATGGAGGAGGAAGTGGAGGAAGAAGAGACTGCAGAGAAGGACCCGTAAGAGATGGAGGAGTAAGTGGTGATTTATAATGGGCAAGGAGGAGGAGAAGGCAACATGAGAAAGAGGAGGTGGTGGAAGAGATGTAACCTAAAGGAGTACAAGGAGGGGCACGGAGGTAGATGCTAGTGTGGATAGGGAGGCCGAGGAGGCTATAACAGAGGTGGAGACAGCAGTTAAACAGAGGAGGAGAAGAAAAGCCATTTTCAATTCCATTAACAACCTTAAGTAGTTGTTAACAGAAGAAGAGTAGGGTAGTAGAAATACTCTCCAAGGACCTACATGTAAAAAAAAATTCTAAGAAGTTCAAAAAATCCCCGTGCCAAAAACCGACAGTAAGTTTACAGCACAGTACAACTTTGTAACGGTTAACTTAATGGGAAGTACACCCAGTGTCAAATCAAACCAAACAAAATCATCTAGTTCACATACTAATCAGCATTAAGATGTTGAACCTTTGATAAGTTACAACTGGTATTTAAAATATTGGCCATGAACTAATGCCATGCATGTATAAGCAGTTTATTTTTACACTGTAGCTAACATTTTGAGGGTTTAGTCATGCTGTATATTCTACACCCAGTGTCAAATCAAACCAAACAAAATCATCTAGTTCACATACTAATCAGCATTAAAGATGTTGAATCTTTGAGAAGTTACAACTGGTATTTAAAACATTGGCCATGAACTCATGCCATGCATGTATAAGCAGTTTATTTTTTACACTGTAGCTAAAATGTTGAGGGTTTAGTCATGCTGTATATTCTGATCAGTTATGGCATATTAGGAATGTCTCACAAGCTTGTACATGATAAATGGCATACCTACCAAGCATGTATTCACATAAGTTATTTGCAAATCTATCAAAAACTTCTGCTAGCAGCTGAAAAGCAAAGATAGAGTTGAGCATACCAACAACTCCAAGACCAGCCTAATTTCTTTTATTGTGCAGTCAATTGTTTATTGAAAAAAATAATACAAATCATTTGCAGAAGAAAATCCAAGATCTAAATTGAGCACTTGAAGAACAAACCGAATTCATAAAACTACTTCATGGCCTCCATTTAAAAAGTTTTCAAATGTGTTAGAAGAGATCAAACATGGCACAACACCAGTTCAAAGAAGAAGTCATTTTAAGCAGAAATATGCTAGTTGAACAAAAAAGTTTTCGAAGTTTATATTTAGTTGATACCCTTGAGAGCAAGAATTCTGCTGTTGGGATTCATCAAAGCAGAGTCAGCAGTGATTGGCCTCCTCAACGGCTGCATGGGCATGTTCATATCGACAATAACCACGCTATTCTGCGGAGAGGTCTCCCTGACGCATATATACTTATCCGATTCCATCGTAACGTGCGTAAACGTGATGAACTGAGAATTGATCCCGATGCTCGGAAGCTGCAGATCACATCAACGCCCGTCAGAAGACACAAAGATGACATCTTTCCTCATTATCAAGCAAAATGCCAATCTCTCATGACATCTGACGGATCAAGATCCACCTCAGCAGATCGTAGATAAATCGAAGATCTCCCCCCAAAATTCAGCCAGAAACCCGACCTTTACCGCTTCAAAGTCGGATCGGAACTCAAGAGAAGAGGGACCGAGAACAAGCTTGGTAAATGGGGTCGGGAAAGCGAACAAACTCACCGTCAGGACCTCCCGCATCACGATTGGGGCGTTGGCAGCGGCCATGGCAGCTTAATCGGGCCTGAGCTAGGGTTCCGGCGGCCGGAGGAGGACGAGAAGGGATCCGAAGGCGCCCCCGCTAGATCTGGAGTGGAACCCTGTAGACGATTCCACGGAGGGGTGAGGAAAAGGGAGAGAGAAAGAGAAGCGCGGCGAGGACGGGGAGGAAACCGAGATCTGAGACGCGAATAGATCTCACAGTATATATAAAGCCGAAACACAACATCGCGAGATGGTGAGAGTGGAATGGAACAGAGATATTTCAACATATACCCCTGACAGATATGAAATTACGAATCCATTCTCGATTAGCTATTTTTACACACAGGGATGTGTGTACAGTTCCATGTTTGTTTTGGATGTAAATGAAAATGTTTTTGGATCGATCCAAAAAGTGTTTTTTTTTAATAACAGCAAAAGATGAAGATGGGTTTTGATCTCATATTCTTTCATTAAAAAATTAAATTCTTTATCATATAAATTAATTAATATATTCAAAAAAATTAAAAGATATTTATATTATTGCTAGATCAATATATTTAGATTTAACAATTTATCAAATAAGACTTTAAATTTTAATATACTATTTTATGAAATATAATAATATTTTTGTAATTATAAAATATTAAATATTTTTAGTTATATGAATATTTTTTTATGATAATTAATAATTAAATGATCGATTATATAATCTAACTTAGGTATCAAGTGGATCACGTTAGACAATATTTCAAATGAGATTTTAAATCCTTAATTTTTAATAAATAAAATATAATAAATTATTATCAAAATAATATATTAAATTTAAAAATTATTGAATAAAATTTAGAATTATTAGTTTTTAGTAATTGTTTTTAATAAATCACCATCAAATCAATATTTTACGCTTTGATCCTCACAAGTTCATTGTATGCATTTATATATTTGAGAAATCATAAATGCTCTCGACGCATATGGAATATTTGAGATTTACAAAAGCAATGAATGTGCACAATTCGTGACGGCAGAATAAATTATTCCTCCAACTAAAAGACCCCTTCATGTGATCTGAGTTGGCCAGTGAGACAACACGAGCTGGCAATCTCCCCTCGAAGGACAATAACTTGGAACATGTGGAAAACAATATAGGAGGGAGAAGTTTTAGGTACATCTATTATACCACCTCGTCTCTTACCCTACGGGCTCCACCAATATTAATGTGCCATATCAGCAAGCTCCAGTCTCGTGTCAATAGTTATACGCGACTGTTGGTCTCGATCGCGACTGAGGTGTTGTCCGAAGAGTCAACAGATTAGTGATCGATATGTCAGTTAAATTTTGGTTTGCCAAAATCACTCATCAAAATTTAAGATTTCAGAATCTCATTCAGTATATATATTTTTTAAAAATTTGTTTCTAAATCTTTCGGTTTTGTTATTATTATTATATTAATTTTTTAATTTCTTAATTGATGAGACAAGAAAAAGATGTTAATTCAATTCATCACTCTGTTATTAAATAGTCTAATTGATGAACTGAACTAAGACCCTGATACAAGAAAAGAGGATGACTTCCCTTAAAAGGTCTATATTTGGATTATCTTTTTTCATCCCTTCTTAGTGTTTTTATTTGATATTTTTTATTTTTCTTTAATATCTTAAATGATCCTTTCTTCTTTTTTTTTCCATACCGTGGTTTTGGTCCAACTTAACCGATTACAATGTTTAACCTATACTATCGTTCCTCCTCTCACCTCTTCCCTCTTCTTCTCCCACATCTTCCCTCTTCTATCCCCTCTCTTCTCTTAGGACATGAAAGTGTTTATCCAGATTCGTGAACATCGTGTTTGTGTTAGTTTTACGGTGTTTTTTCTTGGCTTGGTTTTCATTCTCCTCTCCCCTCTCATTCAAGAGAGTCTTCACTATGTTTGAGGACTTGGCTCATATATGTATACAACCTAACATTCAACCCCTTATGAAAGAAATATGTAAGTATAAAAGTGTATGTTGATATATGCGATGCACTTATCTTGAGCTAAAATTCAATGAGATTGATATTGTATATATTGAAAAGAATTAGAAGATTCAGCTTATAATCCATTTATAATGTTCAGATACAATATTTTCCATATCTGAATAAAAATTTTGTAATAGCATTCCTAAATAGTTTAGCTAACTTTTTGTGACTTGTATGAAATATCTAAATTCAAATTATATTCATATCTATTTGTTGACATTGTATACATCCGAAGGAATTAGAAGAATGAGCATATAAATCCTTTATAGTATTTTTTCTAATCAGATATACTATTTTTTTTATATGAATGAAAACATGTAATGATATTTCAAAGTAGTGTAACTGACTTCTTATGACTTGTATCAAACAACTGAATTCAAATTATATCTTTATTCATTTGTTGACATTGTATGCAATGGAAAGAATCACAAGAATCTATATCATGATCTATTTATAATATTTTCTATTCAGATATATTATTTTTTATATGAATGAAAATATGTTACGATACTCTGACACGGGAGTGCCTAATTTACTACAATCAACTCGTGTGGATCTTATTGATTCTATAATATTTTATTCAGGGCACAATGTTGTCTCATAGTATTTAACCCAACTTACTCAAATATAATAGCCCATGAGTATATTCTTTAGATAAAGTTAAAACTATTTCAAAGTGCTTTTCTTCATGACCAAGCAATGTATCGAAGGGTGTTAGTTTCCGACTATAAAGTACTTAATTTTATAGTTCCCTATGCATAAAGGGTTGTTTCATTTTTATTTTGGTGTTTTAGGGTTAGAAAGAAGTTCAGAAACTAATGATATTGGTAGAAACTCTCGTGGAGTCATTTCTTAAACTCTATATCTCTTGGATGCTTCCTTGAGTGGTGAGTCTTTTTATTTTCAATTTCATATTATTATTTATTATCCTTGGAATGGTGAACTTTCTATATCTCTTTATGATTTTAAACTCAGTAGTAAGCTATTTATTGATTTTATTAAAGTTGCATCGTGAGTTCGTTCCTTTTTAATCCGAAGAACTTATTCCAGCAATTATAACTGTATTATCAGTTTTCTTTCAAAATCTATTCTACATTACTCCAGTATCAATGTGGTATTAGAGCCAAAGGTTAGAAATCATGATAATGTTAGGATCAAGAGCACTAAGCGAGGGGGGGGGGGGTGAATTAGTGCAGCGAAAAACTTTCTGCGATTAAAATGAAACTGCATTCGAACGATAAAAACGATTTCTGTGTGAAAGCCGATTCTAAGATTACTTTAACTTAAGATCAAGCAAGATGATGTTAAAGTCAATCTATGAAGGCAGTTTGCAGTTATGATGAAAACCAGAATATAAGCGCAAACTGAAATACGACATTTGTACGAAGAAACTGATTTACGTCTAAATACTGATTCGTAAATCACTTGATTAGGCGAGATGCAGTTTATGCAACGGTATAAAGGTAGTTTGCAGTTATGGTAGAAATCAAAACGTAAACGTAATCTGAAATATGATGATCGTACGAAAAAGCATATTTACATCTAAACGTTGATTCGGAAAGTGCAAAGCTTGAAACCCGATCGTATATGCACAGAAAGCAGTAAGCTTCAGAGGAGGCTTGCAGTAAAGATAATATGCTCAAAGTAAATGCAAACCGAGATTTAGAGTGGTTCGGTCAATCTTGACCTACTCCACTTTTGGCTTCCTCCACCGACGAGGTCACCGACGTCAACTAGAGGCCTTCCTTCAATAGGCGAAGGCCAACCACCCTTTTACAGTTTCACTCCTTTTGACAGGCTTAGGAGACAACCCTTACAGAATTTTCTCTCCTCTCTTTACAACTCAGAACTTGGAAGAACAGAGGGAGAAGAACTTTTGGCCTTTACAACAATTTTGAGCTCTAAGAATCACAGAAAAAGATCAAGATTTCGGTGTTAGTTCATTGTCTTTTAGTGCTGAATGGGTGGGGTATTTATAGGCCCTAACCCAGTTCAAATTTAGAGCTCAAAACTATCAATTCCCGGAATTCCGGGATCAGGCGGTTGCACCTCCTGACTAGAGCGGTTGCACCGCCTGGCAGAGCTCGAAGACTGAGCCTCTGGGCAATGCTACCTCCTGTAAGGGGCGGTTGCACCTCCTGACAGAGCTCGAAGACCGAGCTTAGGCGGTTGCACCTCCTGACTGAGGCGGTTGCACCGCCTGGCAGAGCTCGAAGGCTGAGCTCAGGCGGTGCCACCTCCTGTCAGGGGAGGTTGCACCGCCCAGTCTCGCTCAGAGACTGAGCCCCAGGCGGTGCCACCGCTTGGCTGGAGCGGTTGCACCTCCCAGTCTCGCTCGAAGACTGAGCCCAGGCGGTGCAACCTCCTGCCTTGGGCGGTTCAACCGCCTGGCAGAAATCAGGGTCCGAATGGGTTGATCCATTCAGCCCAATTTAGGTTTTTCAGGAGCCCAATTGCCCCAAGATTAAGTTAATGGGATCACCTCCCATTTCCAACTTAATCAATGTGCTAACTACGATTTTTCCTAAGACATTTACTGCAACTTGCTCCGGTGCGTCAATCGCTTCTTCCGGCGAGCTTCCGGCGAACTTCCGTCGATCATCCGATGAACCCTCGGTGATGCTCCTACGGACTTCCGGCAAACTCCTGGACTTGCGACGATTCACTTGACGAGTTCCGACGAGCTTCTTTGGCAAGCTTATGGACTTCTCAGATTTGTTCCCGTAGAACCTCCGACGATTGTCCGAACTTCCGTCGAACTCTCGAACTCCCAACGTGATCATTGTCTTGACTCCGGCGCAACTCCTGCTGCATGTCTCACTTTCATCGTAGTTAATCCTGCACACTTATCTCAACATATAGATTAGATAACAAATGACAATTGACTTCATCATCAAAATCCGAGATTCAACAATCTCCCCCCTTTTTGATGATGGCAATCAATTGATAATGGAGTTAACCTTAACTCCCCCTGTCTATATGCCATACTTGAGATAAGTCATTCTTGAATTCAAGACCTAAGAATTCAAGAGACATATTGATAAGTTAAATCATTTGAACTTATCAATACTCCCATCATGATTCCCATCATGATGTATCTCTCTGAAGATGATGTCAAGGCTTGACATTCATTTTCAAATTTTACATAACAAGTTTGAATGATGGTAATTGTAGCAATTCATCATATTGTAAGATATCAACATGTAAAGCTGTGAAGTAAGATTTTGATATCATTACATGATGTACACATTTTAAATATTTTAGCAAGTGTTGCATTTCTTCACATGGTAAGATATCAACTTGTAAAGCTGTGAAGTAAGATTTTGATATCATTACATGATGTACACATTTCAAATACTTTAGCAAGTGTTGCATTTCTTCACATGGTAAGATATCAACACAAGGCATAATGCAAATTAATGCATGGCATCTGTTCATATATCTCTTGGTGATGCAAGCATGGCATAATCATAGCATCAGTGTTTATAGCATCAATTCATATATTTCTCCCCCTTTGTCATCAACAAAAAGCATGGTAGTTGTGATACCAGGAGAACAAATAAGCAAATTATCAAGCATATAAAGAAAGGCATGATACATAGATTGCTTTGAATACTTCTTCCTCCTTTTTGTTATAATCCTTTTTGCATGAAGGAGGAAAGCCACTTGTGATTCTAGCTATTTGTGAGTTTACTTTGAGTCAAGATATGTGTTTGAAATAGCTTTTTGCAAGTAAAAATACTATCATCCATATTTCAAGATGGAATTCGTAAGCAGGAATCATATCATCAAATTCATTTCAGAAAAAAATATTTTTCATAAGAGTGTATGAGAAAATTCGATTTTTAGCATTCCAACTGTTAAGCGAATCCGAAAATGAAAGGAACACTTTCATGCATTCGGACAAGACTATGCTACAGATTTTCAAATACAATCATGAAGACAAAACATTTTTGTATTCAACACATAATTTCCAACATGTTATTTAGGCATATAATGGCAATCAAGTGATTTGATCATTCAATAAAGTCCGAAAAATAATTTTAACTAGTTTATCTATTCGGACACATCGACATTCCTAATTCTCTTATTATGAAATCAAATTGTTCTTCACTTAGAGGTTTTGTAAATATGTCAGCTAGTTGATGTTTAGTATCAATGAACTCTATGATTACGTCATGATTAGTAACATGATCTCGTATAAAGTGATGTCTAATATCAATATGTTTCGTTCTTGAGTGTTGTATAGGATTCTTTGTTAAGCATATTGCACTTGTGTTATCATATTTAATGGGAATATTTTTAAGATGAACTTTATAATCTTCTAAGGCGTTTTTCATCCATACAACTTGTGCACAACATGCACTTGCTGCAATATATTCGGCTTCGGTTGTTGATAGTGCAATCGAGTTTTGTTTTTTAGATGACCAGGAAACAAGGGCATGTCCTAAAAATTGACATGTTCCTGATGTGCTTTTTCTATCTAGTCTACAGCTAGTAAAGTCCGCATCAGCATAAGCAATTAACTCAAGATTCTTTGTTTTTGGGTACCATAATCCTAGATTTGTGGTACCATTAAGATATCTAAGTATTCTTTTAACTGCTTTGAGATGAGATATCTTAGGGTTTGATTGAAATCTAGCACAAAGTCCTACACTGAACATGATGTCTGGTCTAGTTGTAGTGAGGTAAAGCAAACTTCCTATCATACCCCTATAAGTTTTTTGATCGAAGCTTTCTCCACTTTCATCAATTTCTAACTTAGTGGAGGTGCTCATAAGAGTGTTAATAGCCTTTGAGTTATTCATATTAAACTTTTTTAGTAAATTCATAGCATATTTAGTTTGACTAATAAAGATGTCATTGCTTAGTTGTTTGATTTGTAAGCCTAAGAAGAATGTTAATTCTCCCATTAAACTCATTTCGAATTCAAGACTCATAGTTTTAGCAAACGATTCACAAAGAGATTCATTCGTGGAACCAAAGATAATATCGTCAACATAAATCTGAACAATGAGAAAATTATTTTCAAAATTCTTGATGAATAATGTAGTATCAACCTTGCCTTTTGTGAAATTATTTTCAATAAGAAAAGAACTAAGTCTCTCATACCAAGCCCTCGGGGCTTGTTTTAAACCATAGAGAGCTTTGGTTAATCTAAGCACATGATTAGGGAGGCTATTATTTTCAAATCCAGGAGGTTGTTCAACATAGACTTCTTCGGAAATAAAGCCATTAAGAAAAGTGTTTTTAACATCCATTTGAAATAACTTAAAATTATTACTACTAGCGTAGGCAAGGAGCATCCTTATGGCTTCTAATCGAGCCACAGGAGCGAAGGTTTCTTCGTAGTCGATACCTTCTTCTTAGTTGAAACCTTTGACCACTAATCTAGCCTTGTTTCTAACCACGATACCATTTTCATCTTGCTTGTTTCTAAAGACCCATTTAGTACCAATAACTAAATGGTCATTTGGCCTAGGAACAAGCTTCCACACCTCATTTCTCTCAAATTGATTCAATTCATCTTGTATTGCGATAATCCATGAATCATCTTTCATGGCTTCGTCAACACATTTGGGTTCAATTTGGGAGAGAAAAGCGGCGTTCGTACAAAAATTTTTAAAAGAAGATCGTGTTTGAACCCCCTTTGATGTGTCTCCTAAGATTAGTTCCTTAGGATGAGCATCTACATACTTCCAATCCTTGGGTAAGGATGTTTCGGAAGTGGATGCATCCAAGTTGCTAGTTGGAGACGGGGTTTCATTTAAATTCAAGGAATCAAAATTAACATCATCAACAAAATCGTTTTTCTTGATTTCGGAAATCTCATTGAAAACAACATGAATGGATTCTTCAATAATTAAGGTTCTTTTATTGAATATACGAAAAGCTTTAGAAACCGAAGAATAACCAAGAAAGATTCCTTCATCGGATTTAGCATCAAATTTTCCTAAGTTATCCTTTTCATTCAAGATAAAACACTTACACCCAAAGACTTTAAAATATGAAACGTTGGGTTTTCTGTTGCTTCATAACTCATAAGGAGTTTTGGTGAGTAAGGGTCTTACCAGAACTCTATTCAATATATAGCATGCGGTGTTTACGGCTTCGGCCCAAAAAATTTGGGTAGGCTATGTTCATTCAACATGGTTCTTGCCATTTCTTGTAAATTTCGATTTTTTTTTTCTACTACTCCGTTTTGTTGAGGATTTCTTGGAGTAGAGAAATTATGGTTGTATCCATTGAGTTCACAAAATTCTTGAAAATCATGGTTTTGAAATTCTCCACCGTGATCACTTCTAATTGATGAAATTATAGACCCCTTTTCATTTTGAACAAGTTTACAAAACTTGGTAAAATATCTAAAGCATTCATTTTTATATTTTAAGAAGTAAGTCCATGTATATCTGCTATAGTCATCTACAATGACAAAAGCGTATTTGCTATCTCCTAGACTTGATGTAGAGATTGGTCCGAACAAGTCCATATAGATCAATTGTAAGGGCCTAAAGGTGCTTATTTGATTCTTAGATTTGAAACTACCCTTAATTTGTTTACCTAATTGGCAAGCATCACATACATTATCTTTGATGAACTTGATATGAGGAATTCCTCTTACAAGTTCTTTAGATGATATTTGAGTGATTAGTTTCATGCTAGCATGACCTAATCTTCTATGCCATAGCCAAGCATCCTCATTCAAAACTGAAAAACACATTTCATTACACAAATCATTGATGTCAATAGTGTATATGTTATTTTGTTTTAATGCAATCATAGACATGTTTTTGTGTGGTTTTTCAATGATGCAAGCATTAGATTCGAATTTGACAATGTATCCTTTATCACATAATTGACTAATGCTCAAGAAGTTATGTTTTAAACCATTAATTAACAAAACATCTTCAATAAAGAAGTTAGATTTGTTACCTATGGTTCCTTTGCCAATGATTTTACCCTTATTGTTGTCTCCGAAGGTGACATAGCCTTCGTCTATGCTAGTGAGCTTAGAGAATTGAGATGGATCTCCGGTCATATGCCTTGAGCATCTACTATCAAGGTACCATCTCTTGCTCATAGCTTGCGATGGTATAGGTTTCTACAAGAAAGGATGATTTTTAGGTACCCATTTGCTTTTGGGTGCCTTAAAAATAGACTTACATTGTTTATCATGTTGCATAGAATTTATCATGGTTCCTTTGGGAACCAAACCAATTTGTTTGGACTAATTTTCTTGAATGGACAATAATGCGTCTTGTGTCCAAATTTGTAACAAAAGTTGCATTTGTTTTGGTGTCGAACATGTAAGATGGGGCCTTTTATGAAGGTGGTTGGATTTTGGTGAGGACTTCTCACAAATCCAATTCCACTTCTTTTGGGAACGTGACCCTTGTTTGCAAGGATCATGTTCAATGACTTGCTACCAACCTCGAATTTCTTCAAGGTGTCCTTAAGTAGCAAGTTTTCCTTTTGGAAAGTTTCTAGATCATGGCATTTGATGCATGAACTTAAACTATCATGATATTCAGTTTTTAACTTATCAAAATTACAAGTAAGACTATCATGCTCTTTTTTTAGCAATTTGTATTTTCTATTAATAATCTTGCATTCATCAAATAAGTCATGGAAGGCATTTAATAATTCATCAAATGATAAATCTGCATCAATTAAATTTGTTACCTCATCTCCGATGGCCATTAAGGCGTAATGAGCAACTTGCTCGGTGTTAGACTCCTCTTCTTCGGACGCACTCGAGTCATCCCATGTTGCTTTGAGCACCTTCTTCTTTGATGTTCTCTTTTTGACTTGGGGACAATCACTCTTGTAGTGTCCCGGCTTTTTGCATTCATAGCAAATAACTTGGTCCTTTTTGGGTTCAAGTTTATTTTTTACGTCATTCTTAAACTTGTTTCTTTTAATGAATTTTTTAAATTTTCTTGTTAGAAGTCTCAAGTCATCATCACAGTCCTCATCACTTGAGTTTTCTCTCAAGTGGCCTTCTGAAGTTTTAAGTGCCATATCCTTCCTGTTCTTTGGAAGGATGTCTTCTTGCTCTTCATGAGCTTTGCAAGTCATCTCATAGGTCATTAATGACCCGATTAGTTCTTCAAGAGGAAAGTTGCTTAGATCTTTCGCCTCTTGAATAGCAGTGACTTTAGGATCCCAACACTTAGGAAGGGATCTTAGAATCTTATTTACGAGCTCAAAATCCGAAAAACTTTTTCCGAGTCCTTTTAGACTATTGACGACATCCGTGAAACGGGTAAACATGTCGCCAATGGTTTCACTCGATTTCATCCGAAAAAGTTCGAAAGAATATAACAGAAGATTGATTTATGACTCTTTCACTCTACTTATGCCTTCGTGAGTCACTTCGAGTGTGTGCCAAATATCAAATGCAGTTTCACAAGTTTAAACACGGTTAAACTCGTTTTTATCAAGTGCACAAAATAAGGCATTCATAGCCTTTGCATTAAGAGCGAAAGCCTTCTTCTCCAATTCATTCCAATCGATCATTGGAAGAGAAGACTTCGAAAATCCATTTTCGACAAGATTCCAAAGTTCAAAATCCATAGAAATAAGAAAGATCCTCATTCGGGTCTTCCAATAGGTGTAGTCCGTCCCACTGAACATGGGTGGACGTGTAATAGAATGGCCCTCTTGGTTTCCGACGTATGCCATCTCTCTTGGGTTTTAATCCGTTAGAGAGTTAACCCCGCTCTGATACCAATTGTTAGGATCAAGAGCACTAAGAGGGGGGGGGTTGAATTAGTGCAGCGGAAAACTTTCTGCGATTAAAACGAAACTACGTTCGAACGATAAAAACGATTTCTGTGTGAAAGCTGATTCTAAGATTACTTTAACTTAAAATCAAGCAAGATGATGTTAAAGTCAATCTATGAAGGCAGTTTGCAGTTATGATAAAAACCATAATATAAGCGCAAACTGAAATACGACGTTCGTACGAAGAAACTGATTTACATCTAAATGCTGATTCGTAAATCACTTGATTAGGCGAGATGTAGTTTAAGCAAGGGTATAAAGGAAGTTTGCAGTTATGGTAGAAATCAAAACATAAACGCAATCTGAAATATGATGATCGTACGAAAAAGCAGATTTTCGTCTAAAAGCTGATTCGGAAAGTGCAAAGCTTGAAACCTGATCGTATATGTGCAGAAAGCAATAAGCTTCAGATGAGGTTTACAGTAAAGATAATATGCTCAAAGTAAATGCAAACCGAGATTTAGAGTGGTTCGGTCAATCTTGACCTACTCCACTTTTGGCTTCCTCCACCGACGAGGTCACCGACATCAACTAGAGGCCTTCCTTCAATAGGCGAAGGCCAACCACCCTTTTATAGTTTCACTCCTTTTGACGAGCTTAGGAGACAACCCTTACAGAATTTTCTCTCCTCTCTTTACAACTCAGAACTTGGAAGAACAGAGGGAGAAGAACTTTTGGCCTTTACAATAATTTTGAGCTCTAAGAATCACATAAAAGGATCAAGATTTCGGTGTTAGTTCATTGCCTTTCAGTGCTGAATGGGTGGGGTATTTATAGGCCCCAACCCAGTTCAAATTTGGAGCTCAAAACTGTCAATTCCCGAAATTCTGGGATCAGGCGGTTGCACCTCCTGACTGGAGCGGTTGCACCGCCTGGCAGAGCTCGAAGACTGAGCCTCTAGGCGGTGCTACCTCCTATCAGGGGCGGTTGCACCTCCTGACAGAGCTCGAAGACCGAGCTCAAGCGGTTGCACCTCCTGACTGAGGCGGTTGCACCGCCTGGCAGAGCTCGAAGACTGAGCTCAGGCGGTGCCACCTCCTGTTAGGGGAGGTTGCACCGCCTAGTCTCGCTCGGAGACTGAGCCTCAGGTGGTGCCACCGCTTGGCTGGAGCGGTTGCACCTCCCAGTCTCGCTCGGAGACTGAGCCCAGGCGGTGCAACCTCCTGCCTTGGGTGGTTCAACCGCTTGGCAGAAATCAGGGTCCGAATGGGTTGATCCATTCGGCCCAATTTGGGTTTTTCAGGGGCCCAATTGCCCCAAGATTAAGTTAATGGGATCACCTCCAATTTCCAACTTAATTAATGTGTTAACTACGATTTTTCCTAAGACATTTACTGCAACTTGCTCCGGTGCATCAATCGCTTCTTCCGGCGAGCTTCCGGCGAACTTCCGTCGATCATCCGATGAACCCTCGGTGATGCTCCTGCGGACTTCCGGCAAACTCCTGGACTTGCGACGATTCACTTGGCGAGTTCCGACGAGCTTCTTTGGCAAGCTTATGGACTTCTCGGATTTGTTCCCGCACAACCTCCGACGACTGTCCGAACTTCCGTCGAACTCTCGAACTCCCAACGTGATCATTGTCTTGATTCCGGCGTAACTTCTGCTGCATGTCTCACTTTCATCGTAGTTAATCCTGCACACTTATCTCAACATATAGATTAGATAAGAAATGACATTTGACTTCATCATCAAAATCCGAGATTCAACAGATAAGGCATAATACAAAAGAAGTAGTTGGTGAAGATAGTGGCTATGAAAATGATGTTGAGTCCTTGAGGCTACAACTACGAAGATTGCTATATAGTCTACAAGAAAAAAAATAAAATTATTAAAGAACTTCAAAGTGAAAAACAACTAGCATGAAGATGATGCTCAAAAGTATGTTTCTGATGATGAAACACCTCCTCACCCAAGGGAGTCAGAAAGACATTACGTAAGGTATATAGACCAAGACGAGTGGCAGAACAAATACAACCCAAAGTTAGATATTCCAGAGTTTGAAGATAAAATCAATGTTGATGACTTTATTAATTGACTTAATATGGTAGAAAGAATATTTGATTTTTATGAACTACCAGAACAAAAGAAGATAAAACTATTAGGATCAAGAGCAGCACTAAGAAGGGGGGTGAATTAGTGCAGCGAAAAACTTTCGTGATTTCAAAAGACTTATTTCGATTAAAATCGATTCTGACGAAAATGGTTTCGATTCAACCTATTTCGGAGAGAATTTGAACTTAAAAGCTTTCGTAAAAGTGCAAGAGAAGATTAAGGAGATTTACAGTAATGTAAATTGCACAAATGAAAAGCATTGGTTTCGTAAAGTCTTCGTACGATTAAAGCCGATCTCGGAAGGTGTTTACTTGAATGCGTATGTAGGCGTAGTAAAAGCACAGTAAGGAGGAGAGATAGTTTGCTATAAAAGTAAATTGCTAAAAGTAAATGTAAACCGAGTTTTAGAGTGGTTCAGTCAATGTGACCTATATCCACTTTTGGATTCCTCCTCCAACGAGGTCACCGGCGTCCACTAAAGGCCTTCCTTCAATAGGGGAAGACCGAATACCTCTTTACATCACTTTCTCCTTTTCTCGGGTTTAGGAGATGAACCCTTACAAGTCTCACTCCTCTTTCTTGGATGGTTATAAGGCTAAGAGATGAAGAAGGAGAACTCTAACTTTTACAATACTTTAAGACTCAAGAACTCAAGATTATGCCAATAGGTTTCGTGCCCTTTCATGCAGAAAAAGGTGGGGTTTTTATAGGCCCCAATGGCCCCAATCGGCATGTTGACCTCCGCAACATCCTATCTCCTTGGTGCAATGTCCGATCATTCTGGCCCGATGTCCAAACTCATGGCACAAAGCCTTCTACCGATACGTCGACCGATCCTCCGACTTAACATTCAATCTTCTGATATGTTCCACTCTGGTCCAATGTTTGATTCCTCTTACTTTAATTTATTTGTCTTTTTTTATCGAAGTCAGTCTTGCGTCACTCAAAATGCAGATTAGATTGTAAACTCATCAATTAATTTCATCATTAAAATTCAAGATTCAATAATCTCCCTTTTTTTGATGATGACAATCAATTGATGACGGAGTTTAAACCAAACTCCGCCTATCAATATGCTATAATTGAGATGAATCTTGAATTCAAATTGAATTCAAGTCAAAGCAATTTTAATCATGATTCATATCATATATAATACATCATATACATCATCATAATAAAATCATAAGCATTGCATACATAATCATAATTTTCAAACATCAAAGTGCATCATATCATGCATGATTCAAATCATCATTATACCTTCTCCCCCTTTGTCATCAACAAAAAAGAGAAAAGTGCAACTAGTAAATTTTTAATTATGCAAATATAGCAAGTTTTGTATCATTTTAAAACATTCAAGCTAGCAAGTTTTTTGAGATATGCAAGTTAGAACATGCATCATGAGTATTGCTTCTCTTAAGATGTGCACGTTTTGCTTCTCTTGAGACGTGCAAAATAGCACTTCTTACTTCTCTTTTGAGATGAGCAAACTAGCAAGTTTTGTCTTTCTTTGCAAGCTAGAAATTTTTACAAGTTTATAAGTTTTTGCTTCTTCAAGCTAGCAAATCTTTTTCCCCCTTTATCATTCTCAAAAAGAAAGAAGAAGAGAGGAATAATACAATTGTGTAATTCATTTCCTTTTACATCAATTATCAAATCATCACATGAAATATATCAAGAAAAATTAACTTGGTGATGAGAGATACAATTCATGAATACAAAGGAATTATACATAATAAAAATCATATCATGAAAGATAATATCAAACATCATATGAATACCAAAAGACATAGATTCATTTTGACAAATCTCCTCTTAAATAATCAAAAAAAAATCTTAGGAGATCAAATAGTAAAAGATCTTCAAAAGAAATTTTAAGTCATGAATTTCGAGAAATCAAGAGAAAAATCATAATTCATTTGGATAAATATTCTCTTTAATAAAATACAAGAATCATTTGAGAATAAAAAGTAAGGATCGTGATTCATATAAAGAAAATCTCAAGTTATGATTCTGAGAAGTCAAGATCGTAAGATAAAACTCATTCAAACTCAACTCATCAAATCATCAAAATCACTTTCTTAATTCAAGAGATAACATAAAATAAATTCATCACTTGTTGAAAAATCTAAAAGTTTTAGAGATATTTTCAAGAAAAATACATTCTCCTCTTTTTGTTTCAATTTAAGTGATTTGATTTCATATAAGAATGCCCAAGTTTTTTATGCCAAATCAAAACATGCATCATCTTAAACTGAAAAAGAAAATTTCATCATAGAAATCATCAAGATTAATAAACCATAAATCATAAAAATCATCATTACTTTAAATCATCATGCATAATATAAAATCATCAAGCATGATACCAAAACTTTTAACATTTTCATTATATCATTACATCAAGCATCTTTAATTAAAATCATCTTATTACCAATAGTTCTAATTTTAATGATTTTCCTTTATTGTTTTGATTAGTGAGTTTTATAAAGTATTTTGGATCTCTAATCATAAGCCTTGAGTATTCACTATTAAAATATTATTTTTGCTCATAACTTTCGATTTTAAATATGTCTACAAAAATAGTGGGTTTATTCTAGGTACCCATTTAGCTTTGGGTCCCTCATGGTTTGATATATCATTCTTAACTTTTGGTATTAAGTCATTCATGGTTCCTTTACGAACCCAAACCAACTTATGTGAGCCATATTTGAATAGACATTTATATGCAAAATGACCATATTTATTATAAAAATTATATTTATTTTTAAGAAAAATATGTAATGTGGGTTTTTTTAACAAAAGTGGCTAGCTTTTGTTAATTGCTACTCACAAAGTCGATTCCTTCTTTTCTACGAACATGACTCTTATTAGCAAGAATTATGTTTAAAGATTTGCTACCAATTTTAAATTTATCTAACATTTATTATTAAAATAAATTTTCTTTTTTAAGGGAGTCTAACTCTTCACACTTAGTACAAGGTGTTAACATGTAATTATCATACTCATTTTTTAATTTTTTAAATTCACTAGCAAGAGAAGCATGATCATTTTTTAACAACTTATATTTTTTACCAACTAGCTTATATTCATCAAATAAATCATGAAAAGCAACAATCAATTCATTGTAAGATAAATGAGATTTAATTGAGTCATTTACCTTGTCGTCAAGAGCCATTAAAGAGAAGTTTGTCACTTCATCTTCATCGGTTTACTCCTTGTATTCGGATGCACTCATTTTATCCCAAGTCACTTTAAGTGCTTTCTTGTTCTTTGGCAGCTTTTTCTTTTCAAGTTCATTTTTATTCTTTGATTCTTGTTTTAAGAACTTGTTAAGCTTTATTGTTAAGAGTTTAAAGCCATCATCACTTGAGCTTTTGCTCGAGTGGTCTTCATTTATTCTAAATATCAAATCCTTCCTATTCTTTAGAAGGTTGTTCATAAGTTTATTATGTGCTATACACGTCATTTCATAGGTCATCATAGACCTAGTAAGTTCTTCAAGCAAAAAGTTACTTAGGTCATTTGCTTCTTGTATTGTAATTACTTTCGAATTCTAATTTTTAGAAAGTGATCGTAAAACTTTATTAATAAGTTCAAGATTCGAAAAATATTTTCCAAGAGCTTTTAAACTACTAATGACATCCGTAAAACATGTGTACATGTCAACAAGAGTTTCACTTTACTTCATTCGAAACAATTCAAAATCATGCATCAAAAGATTTATCTTATAATCTTTAACTCTACTTGTGCCTTCATGTGTGATTTCGAATGTGTCAAATATTATGGCTCACTCTCTTTTTATAAACTTTCACACTTAGAAACGATGGAGGTGAACTCCCAACTTTTGTAAGCTATTTCACTATAGTTTCGATTCAGTTCTTATCACCTCTTTGTATTTTACCAGCTGAGAAGTAAGGGATATTTATAGCCCTCAATTGGCTTCAGAATTGGAGCTAATAAGTATCATATCCCTAGTTTTCAAGGTACTAGCAATACCACTACCATTATTGGGCGGTACCATTGCCTGCAGACTAACACTAGGTGGTATCACCACCTAGTCTGACGGTATTACCGCAGAGTCTCAAGCTCTAATGGTACCACCACCTGACAGCATTAATTGTTAACGATACCACCGCCTAGTCTAGGTAGTTCCGCCGCACCAATCTGGCGATGCCATCGCCAAACAGGGTTCAGCAATCTATTTGGGCCTTGAATCTAGTCCAAACTAGTCCAATTACGGGCCTAGTTGGCCCTTAATAGGTTTAATGGGATTACCTCCCAAACTTAACCTTAATTATGTGCTATTTTTGATTTTTAAGGCATACACTAAAAAAACAAGTCCGGTAAGTCTAGGTTTCTTCCGGCGAGCTTCCGGTGATCTTCCAACGGACTTCTGACGAACTCTCGACAATCTTCTAGTGGACTCTCGATAAGCTCCTGGACTTCACGATGATCTTCTTGGCGAGTTTCTATGAACTTCTTTAGCAAGCTCTTGGACTTCTTGGCCAATTCTAGTGGCACTTCCGATAAACCTTTGGACTTCCGATGAACTCTCAAACTCTCAACGAATTCTCAAACTCTCAACGAATTCTCAATCTTGACTCCAACACTTCGTTTTGCTTTATACCTTGATCACTATCGTAGTTAATCCTGCACACTTTTCTCAACATATAAATTAGATCAAACAATTTATCAATTGGTTTTATTATCAAAATCCGAGATTCAACACATATCACTTCCACTTTTGAGTAACATTCTATTAAAAAATGAAGCGAATATTCTACTCTTGGTAGAACCGATCACCATTAGTGAGAATTTGATAAATGTTGCCTTTCACTTAGTTTCTTCAAATGGTCTTTGAATATATGTCGAGCTCCCTTGCTAGATAAATAAGAGAACTAATATACTCAATTTTGCCTATTCTCTTAAGAGTTGAGAATGTAAAGGTTACTTGACTTTGCCTACCTTCTCGTGGGTTATACTTTATGTATTGAGCTAGTTTCTAGCCTTCACTTGATCTTTGCTCATACTTCTAAAGCACCTAAAGTATTTGCACTTCTTGTGTTAAGTTAGCCATTATGATTCATCCTCTCATTGCCATCAAACTTTTTGAATGTAATAAGTTTTGCCCGAAAAGGGTAACATTTTGCCTTGACTTGGAGCAAGTCTCCAATAGTTTTGATCACATATGAGATTATACCATCTTCTCTATCATTTCTATTGTCTATTTCTTTGAGTAGAAAAGTTACAATACCACATACTACCTACTTCATTCTTTGGACGATGTAGGAGCCCCCACTTTTGACTATTTTGATGAGAACCCATTGACATTGATCTTAAGAAGTTCCCTGGCATTTATCCCTTAGCAATATCTTGGTACTCAGAGTTTGCCTATATATTCTCTAATTCCTCGACCCCTTTTCATATATATTCACTCTCCCTCTATTAGAGCAAGGGATCAATAACTCCATAAAAGTCCAACCTCTATGATACTATGGCATTGTGATGTTCATGACCTACTATCTATCACCTCACATTTGTGCCTCTTTCTTCATAAATAGTAGATTCGCCTTTGAGACATTATGATACTCCTCCAAGTCCACCTCTATTCTAATTGACGATTGACTATTCCTTTAAATGATAATCTAGATGCTCGCTCTTTTTATTAACTCATTTTCCTATGGCTCAATGCCTGTTTTCCTCAAACGGTCGTCACGCATGCTGACTGCCCTCAATATAGCCCTACTAGGTCCCCCACATTTGTATACCAAGTGTTTTTAAGTTTTCTTATCCTATTTTGATACTATGTATCACGAGCTTAGCTATATTTGCCTAAGTTGTGTAGTACCCTGGCATGTTTGTCTACAAAGAGTCAAACCTCTCTAGAACCTCTTATAGTTCTTAAAAGACTTGTGAACGAGAAGATAGATTAAAGGAAGCATTTAACTTAGGACCCTATAAGTAGTCATTTGAGTAAATATTTAATAGATAATATAAATTATAAATATAAATTTCATAAACTCTGAATAGTTGTGCGACAAAGGGTCCAAGGTAGTCCACTATGAACAAAAGTCTATAAATGCCCATATGATACTACTACGGAACAAGATAGTGAACCAATCCTAGATACTACCCCAAAGGCTCATCCAATCATATGCCACTTGGGTAGCTTCTAGGTGTTGTGTTAGCTGACACTTCACACTACTCTACGAAGCTAGAAAACTCCCAAAATAATTGCCTAGATAACATATTTCTGAGTAGTTTACCTCTACGTGATGATTGCATATAACCTATATTTATAAGCCTGAAACGATTACAAAAGCCAACCAAAATAGGGTTGTCAAGTCTACTACAAGCCCTCTACATGTTGTGTAAAGCATGAATAAAATCAGAAGATATGAACATATATGAGCATTACATTGAATACACTGTCTATAACTTTGTCCACGACACTTCGCATATAAAAAGGTGTTATTCGATTTTGATCGTATGATGATTGAATAATCCATTTGTGTTATTGATCTACTTTCATTTCTTGTTTATCTTGTTTAATCTCTAAATTTATTCCTCCATGCTCCTTGCTTGCTTGCAACGTGGGTAACACAGAAGGGGTGGATGATCGCTACACCGTCGGTGAGGACTCATGCACATGGGCACGGTGAAACACTATGAAGACAATCTTAGGGTTTCTTTATTTAACT
This sequence comes from Musa acuminata AAA Group, assembly GCF_036884655.1. Lineage (NCBI taxonomy): Eukaryota > Viridiplantae > Streptophyta > Magnoliopsida > Zingiberales > Musaceae > Musa > Musa acuminata. The sequence goes on from NC_088327.1 coordinate 33,686,880, forward strand.
AAAAGGATATTTATACCCTCTTAGAAATTAGATAATTTCAATCTGTGTCCTTTAATTCATTTTTTTCAATTATGTTCTTCAAAAATCATATATTCCAAAAAATTATAGTTTCATCCTTATGAATCAAATATTTTTGACTTATGCCCTACTCACAAAATTACTATTATACTTTAATGAAATTGATTATTTTTGGCTGATATCATCTATTTATAATTTATCTTTCTGATTTATCAATATTATATTGGTAAACATAATTTGATAATAATAAATTATATCATAAAATCTGATAAATATTTTTATCAGATTTAAATAGAAAAATAAAGTATGGATATTTTATTTTATTAATGTGATATAATTTATTATTATTAAATTTAACTACTTATGTTTAAATTTTTAATTATTATTTTGGATATTTATGTGCTTATTAAATACATGAGCACGAAACAAAATTATGAATTGATATTTCATATAAAAGACATGATTTATGATTTATTATGATTATAGTTATCATGTGAGTTTTCTTATGCTGATTAATATTGAATAATTATTACAGTTATTATTTTATTATTATTAAACTATTTCAACATAAATAAGATTAAAAATTTTGATAAATATTATTTATAACTTACATCCCTAAGTTTTATCTAAGTAGTAGTTACTAAAATGGCTTAGGATGGTAGGGTTATAAGATGTGAATTATAATAAATATTTTATAAGATATTTTAAATTATTATATTAATCTTATAGTTGTTGAAGTGGCTTAGACTAGTAACTTATAAAATTATATTAAATAATTAGTCCTAAGTGACATTAAGAAAAATAATATTCATGATGACATACATAATTAGGAGATTTAGTAATCTCAAAGGAAAATATATTTAGAATATTTATGTGATAGGTTAGGATATCTTAACAGTTTAGAATTGTATACCTAAAGATAGCAGTACTATTCTACAAAGATAGTATTAATCATTCAAAAATAGTTTTTAGTGAATACTATATATATTAGTATTTCACCTAAAGGTAAAATATGGATGATATCAATAGTTCATTATATTTTAAAAACTTAAAAAAATAATATTATTTTATATTTTATAGTAATACTTCCTTTCATACATTTTTATACTTCTAGTGGAGTTCCTATAGTTTTTAGATTAATTTCTTCTAAATGGCTTAAGTATATACAATTTACACTCAGTGTATTACACCTCGATCGAACTAGTTGAAAGGATCACAAACTTAATTACTGAAAGTTCTATGAAATAAATAATTAAGATAAATGATGTCTATAACACTCAATTTTATGAGAATTACTAATAATATTTAAATATTATTATATTATACATCTAGCGTATTAGAATATTTAAAGATCAATTTAAACTTGTTAATAAATCATTAGTTGGTATCTTAATCAAAGAACTAACTTGAAATCAATATGACGATATTTGAGGAATACAAGATTATATCCCAAGTATAATTGACAAGGCTACAAGTTTAATAACCTAATGTAGTTGAGTTTTTTCTTATATAATTTATTCATAATTATATTTTTTCTTAGTTTGACTCATTTAAATTTCACTATAATAAAATTAAAGATAAGTAAATTTTAAATAAGCTAACTAATATATGTGTTTAAGAATAATTAAGATTAAAGTAGGAAAGACTCATAATATTTTGTAGACTACTCAAAGAGTGAGTAACAAAAAAGGAAAGTTAAAGTATAAATCACTTGAAATTATAAATCCTATATAAACTCATTAAAAAAATCTTTATAGTAAAGTTCTATTTCTATGATAAGAAAGGTTAGAAGGACTATAAGATTTAATTTGAAAAGAAAAAATATAAGTTTAACCTTTGTATATTTCGAATCAAACATTACATAAGCCATTTTCTAATATTTGGTAGATTGATTTTGATGCTTCAACTTATGTTACCAATAATAGGGATTCATTTTAATATAGAAACCAAAAGGATATACCTAGAGATATTCATAGTTATAAAAATTATTTTAAAGCAAAAACGATAGGAGTGGGTACTTATCACCAAAGCTTAGAGATGATTCATCTAATGAATCTTAATTATGCATATTATGTTTATACAATTCTAAAAATTTAGTTTTTTTACCTATAATTTTAAAGATATTATTTCTTTTTTGGTGATGGTAAACTTATCATGATTCAATAAAAGTTTTTGAATTTTGTATGATGGTTTATATAGAATTAATATAAATTTTGATTATGTAATGATCCTATAATTAAATATTGAAAAAAAATGTAGTTTAATGAAGAGAAAGATATTTTCTCACCTTTATAGATAACCTATTAAGGAATCTATATATATAATTCATGTAAGGTCTATATATGTCTAAATAAAGTCGAGAGATAATTAAATAAAAATATTAAAATAATCAAATCTAACAAGGGTATAAATTTTATAGTAGATATGATGAACCTAATCATAATTCTAGCTTTTTTGTTAGATTCTTAGAAAAATGAGATATTTATACTCAATATGTCTTACCAAATGTATCATACAAGAATGACGTTATTAAAAGGTAAAATTATACTCTTATAGATATAGTTGGGAATATGATAAGTTATTCTTCGGTACTTAAAATAATAAAAGGAAAAACTCTAAGGATGATTCTGTATATCTTGAACACGGTTCCTAGTAAATTAATTTTATTAACTCTTTTGAGTTATGGGCTAACAAGAAACTTAGCCCGAGACATTTACATGTTTGGCATTATCTTCTAGAGATACAAATCTTCAAATCATATGAAAGGAAATTAGATTCAAGAATTATTTTTAAATATTTTATTATTTATCAAGAATATTTTAAATGGATATAAATTTTATTGCTCTAATCATAATAGAATGATAGTTGAATATGATAATGTAAGATTCCTAAAAAAATAATGAATCCTTAAGAATTAAAATCTTAAAATTTAATTTTGATACTGAATAGATACAAGTTGATACTCCTTTGTCATTTTATATTTAAAATATCATTGTTCTTTAAATCACTGTATAAGTTGATAAAGACTGTTAGGATCAAGAGCGACACTAAGAGGGGGAATGAATTAGTGCAGCGAAAAACTTTCGCGATTTCAAAAAAATATTTGTTTCGATGAAAATGGTTTTGATTCAATCTGTTTTAGAGAAAAGTTAAACTTGAAAGCTTTCGTAAAAGTGCAAGAGAAGATTAAGGAGGTTTGTCGTAATGTAAATTGCACAAATGAAAAGCAAACCAGAATTTAGAGTGATTCGGTCAATGTGACCTACATCCACTTTCAGATTCCTCCTCCGACGAGATCACCAACGTCTACTAAAGGCATTCCTTCAATAGATGAAGACCGAACACCTCTTTATAGCGCTTTCTTCTTTTCCCGGGTTTAGGAGATAACCCTTACAAGTCTCACTTCTCTTTCTTGGATGGTTACAAGGCTAAGAGATGAAGGAGGAGAACTCTAACTTTTACAACACTTTTATGACTCAAGAATTCAAGATTAAGCCAATGCTTTCATGCCCTTTCATGCAGAAAAGGGTAGGGTTTTTATAGACCTCAATGACTTCAAAATTGGAGCAAAAAAGTGTCACATCCCCGGAATCCGGGGTACTGGTAGTACCATCGTCGTTACTGGACAGTACTACCACCGTTGATCTGATACTAGGTGGTACCATCACCTGACAAGGGCGGTACCACCACTAGCAGCATTCATTGCGAGTGGTACCACCGCCCAAATATCCTAGGGGGCACTGCTTTCCAAGCGGTGCCACCATTGGCCAAGAATTCAAAGGCTAAATTGGCTGATCAATTAGGCCCAATTCAGCCCTATTAAGAGCCCAATTGGTCCCTAATTAAGTTAGTGGGATTACCTCCTAATCCTAACTTAATTTACGCTCTAACTATGATAATTAAGATATAATTCTGGCACTTCTTATTCCGGTGCGTCAATTGCTCTTCCGGCGAGCTTCCAGCGTACTTCCAGCGAACATCTGACAAACTCTTGGCAATGTTCTGGTGGACTCCTAGCAAGCTCCTGGACTTTATGACGATCTTCTTGGCGAGTTCCGATGAGCTTCTTTGGCAAGCTCTTGGACTTCTCGGTTAGTTCCGACAAAACTTCTGACAAATATCCGGACTTCCGACGAACTCTCGAACTCCCAATGAGATCTCGATATTGACTCCGACATAAAACCTGCTTTATGTCTTACTACTATTGTAGTTAATCCTACACACTTTTCTCAACATATAGATTAGATTAGATAAATTACAATTAACTTCATCATCAAAATCCGAGATTCAACAAAGGCAAATAACAAAATAACATTAGTGTCCTCTCATATACTATTAAAATCATTACTAATTAATGTGTAGATAATCATAATTAGTAGTTTTGAGAATATCTTAAAGGGAAAGAAGACCTATCATTTTAATAATTATATAATATATTTATAAGAATTAAATTATAATATATGAATCAATAAGATCCCTCGTTGTTTTTATATGAAAAGCGACAATTCTAAAAACTAATATAGTGTAATAAAAGAAGAGTTAAAATTAATAGACTAGAATAATATTTAAGAACTCATTGAATTTCTTGATAATTAAAAAAGAGTTTATTATATATGGATCTTTAAGACTAAATAAAACTCAAAGGGTAATATTGAACAATATAAAGTTATACTTTTGGTCAAAGATTTTACTCATTAAGAAGGCATTAACCTTAATGAGATATGTTCTCTATTTTTTTTAAATAAACTCGTTAAGAATCATCATGACAATAGTAGCTCATTATGATTTTGAGTTATATCAGATGAATATAAAAAATAACTTTTATAAATAAAAATTTAGATAAAAAATTTATATAGATTAACCTAAACGATTCACAAAGAAAATGAAAGAAATATAAGATTTGGTACGCAAATTTAGAAAATTTATTAATAAACTTAAATAAGCTTCTAGACAATGGTATATAAAGTTTCATAATATCATTATTTTTAAAATTAAAAAAATTATTAATCAATATTTATATTTGAAGGTTAATGGGAGCTAGTTTATTATATTAGTATTATATATGGATAATATTTTACTTATCAACAATGACCTTGGTTTATTATACAAAACTAAGATATTTCTTATGAAGAATTTAAAATAGTTAATATGAATAAGATAACTTATGTTATTAGCATTGAAATATTCAGATCTTAAGGATTACTAGGCCTATCTCAAAAAATATATATTGATCGAGTTTTGAAGAGATCTAGTATACAACTTTATTCAACAAATAATAAAAGTAAAAAATTTTAATCAAAATAGGTGTTTTTAAAATGACTTGAAAAAGAATTAAATAAAAAAATATTTATTTATGCATAGTTGAAAGTTTATTTTATATATAAGCCTGCACTAGTAGATATTAATTTTATAATTGAAATACTAGATACATATTAAAGTTACTCAAAAATAAAATACTAAAATATTATAAAGAAAATAATAAGATCTCTGAAAGGGACGATGAATTATATGCTTATATATATATATATATATATACATCAGCTTGAAATGATGATATTTTCATATGCATAAAGTATACTTTATATTTTATATTTATATTAGTTGAAGAGATAATTTATAGAAAAATATAAGTAATATATTATTATATTATTAATTATCAATAATAGAAGTTGATTTTGTGACATGCTTTAAGGCCACTAATCAAACTTTAAGACTATAAAATTTTTATCTTAAAACTTGGTGTGGTTATACTCAATTGTCAAGTCACTAAAGATACTTTATAACATATTATAGTAGTTTTCTTCTTTATGAATAGTAAGTACTCTAGTAATTGTATGCATTATGATATAAAGTACTTGATTATTAATAAAAAGAGTCTAAAAATAATTAATATTAATTAAAAACTTAAGTTTCATTGTATTAATTATTGATCAATTCACTACGACCTTATAACCTAAAGTATTTGAAAGAATATATATTCTTATAATTAGGTTTATGAGGAATCTATTAAAGATATGATAATACACATTTGAGTGAATATTATAATTAATATTCTTATTTATATAATTAAAATTATTTATTTTTACCATCCTATTCACATTTATGTATATACATATTATACTTGAATGTATATAATAGGATTGTCTTGACAAAACAAATTATAAATGCTATTTTAGACTATATTAGGAAGGGCTAATATTGTTGTGATGCATAGAAGTAAGTATGATATTGATGATATATAACAATAAAGACTCGCATTGGTAGTTAGACTTAGTGTGGTATTATTATGCTTATTTAATTTATTGGCCTATTTTATAAAATTTATATGCATGTATAAATTTTTTTTTCAAAATTTTAGAATCTAATTAAATAAAATTATTTTAAAATAATATTTTTATTTTATTTATTTAATTTTAAATTATTTATATCTTATGGTCAAGTGGAAGAATATTAGATTATATGGTCTTGCCTAATTAGATAAGATATATTATAGATCTGATTGGATTTTGATTATAATTATCATCTAATAGAAATAAAATCTAATTATAATAAGATTTCATATGAGATACCTTGATGAGGACTCTCATAATTATTTACCTCTACTCTCACCTATAAAGATAGGACCTTCTAGGGACTCAACACGATATGCGATATTATTATATGTAAAGAGATTATACATCTCCTCTTATCTCTCATTAGTCCATATTTCATCATTTGTAATGGTCTTGTGAAAGATAAAAATGAGGAGAATGCGATTATAGTTCTCCTTACATATCAACATCATTACTTCTTTCAGATCTGATGATGATGAGCTTATACATTAGATAAATATTTTTTAAATAATATTAAAAGATACATAATTATAATCTTTGATCTATCATTATTTGATTTTAATTTTTAGCATTAAAATTTTCTATATAATAGCATAATTATAATTTTTATGCTAACATAATTATGTTTGTAGGGATGATCTGCTTCTCAATAATGTATTCTTTATTTTTAATAAGATTAATGATGAAAGTAGAAGTATCCTATAGGAGATGACTTAATGGTCATCATATATAGTTGACAGAGAAGTTAATCATCTTGGAGACAATAATAATTAGGTGGCAACTGAGGCATATAGATTTGACTTCAATTATCAAAAAATTTTAAATGAGAATAAAAAAGTGATGATATAATTGAAACTGAATTAGCCAAGGAATAGATAATCGATGAAGTTAAAGGAGACAATGATAAAAAATGTATACAAGTTGTGATGTTGATGAGGTTGTCTATCTAGACTAGAGTATGTACGAGAAAAACATGTTGGAGAGTCATAATGGTCAAAGCTAGTGTTAGCCCTACAAGAGATGATTTGATGTTACATGCATTGATTCCTTATAAGGAATATAAAATTAGTTATCTATTATTCATCACATCAATATCATGTCAAGCCAACACAAAAGGCTTGACATGACATTGATGTCATGTCCACAAAGATCAAAGCTCCCTTGTGTAATATCACAAAAGGCTAGAAGGTATTTTAGGTCAAATAACGAACCGGCTCCCTTGTGTAATATTCATAAAAATATTTCTAAAAGACTAGAAGGCGATTCGGGTCGATTACGAGTCAACTCCCCTATGAAATATTTGTAAGAATATTCCTAGAATATCATAAGATGGTTTTGGTTAGTTACAACCCGGCTCCCTTATAAAATATTCATAAGAATATTCTTAAAAGATCAAAAGATAGTCTAAGTTACAAATCAGCTCTCTTGTGAAATATTTGTAGGAATATCATAAGAAGATCAAAAGGCAGTTCATGATGGTTACAAACTACCTTCTCTATAGAATCTTCACAAGATATTCTATCCCCTTTTGAGGTCAATATAAAAATACATCCTTGACTTCATATTAAAAAGAGAGAAAGAAGAGGAGATAAGATGCACCTAAGTACTAACTTAGTATCGGAGGGATTAACTTGTTGTTGGGCTGATGGCCCATATTCAGCCCATGTGGGCTTTATCAGCCCACAGCCCACACCCCCTCTTAACCTAACCCTAATTAAGATTAGGGGGGTGTGGTGGCTGCGTTTTAGAGGCAGATTAAAGCTATAAAAAGGCAACAACGAGGCAGATCTTTGGAGCCACAAGATTCCAAAGAGAAGAAGGAGAACAAGGCAGAAAAGGAAGAGAAAGAAAGGGAATAAGACAAGGACAACGCAGAGAGACTGTTCTCAATCATCTAGCAGTGTTCTCATCTCAGGTTAGATCAAATCTACAGTAGGCTCTTGCTGTGATTACTTGGGAGGTTTTAGATATTGTGGGCAGTGACGTGATCCTTGTATCCCAGTTATTCTCTTGTGATTGTTGCTAGGGTTTTGGGCAAGAGATTGAGATTTGTACATTCATTATTCTCATAGTGGATTATCTCTAGTTTGCCCCGTGGTTTTTACCCTTCACTTTGAAGGGGTTTTCCACGTATATCTTGGTGTTCTGTTTGATTGTGTTTCCATTTTATTCCGCTACGTATTTTGGTCTTCTAGTATTTGTTCCTATACAAAGGTTATTCCTGTTTATATCCCCATCAACTGGTATCAGAGCGGGGTTTTGGTGATTTTATTTTTGTATTTGAACATGGAGGCCAGTAATATTTCTCGCATGATTAGTTTGAATGGAAACAATTGGATGATATGGAAACCAAGAATGGAAGATCTCTTGTATTGCAAAGATTTGTATGGACCTTTGCAAGGGGATAGTGCAAAACATACAACTATGACAGATGATGAGTGGAAGAGGTTAGATCGAAAAACAATTGGGTTTATTAGACAGTGGCTTGATGATAGTGTCTTTCACCATGTTTCTACTGAAATTTCTGCATATTCTCTTTGGAAAAAATTGGAAAGTCTCTATGAAAGAAAAACAGCTGGCAACAAAGCTTTTTTGATCAGAAAACTTGTGAACCTAAAATATAGAGAGGGTGCTTCTATTGCTGAGCATTTGAATGAAATGCAGAGTATTACTAACCAGTTATCCTCTATAAAAATGTCTCTTGATGATGAGTTGCAGGCATTGTTACTTCTCAGTTCATTACCAGAAAGTTGGGAGACACTGGTGGTTTCCCTTAGTAATTCTGCGCCAGATGGTATTGTCACTATGAGTCAAGTAACAAGCAGTTTGTTGAATAAGGAGTTGAGAAGAAAAAGTTCGGCAACATCTCAGAATGATTCACAAGCACTTATCTCAGAGAACAGAGGAAGGTCAAAGTCTAGAAGCAGTTCACGTATGGGTAGGAACAAGTCAAGATCAAGAAAAGATATTGTTTGCTATAACTGTGGTGAGAAAGGACATTACAAGAACCAATGTAAGCAACCTAAGAAGAACAAGAAAAAGGGAAAAAAAGTGGAGTCTACAGAGTCAAAGGATAATACTACAACTATAGTGCAGGGTGGTGATTATTTGATTTTGTCTCCTTCTGATGATATTTTTTCTTGTGTGTGTCAGGATCTTGAGTGGGTGATTGACACAGGTGCTTCTTATCATGCTACACCTCGGAGAGAGTTTTTTGCTACATACAGGTCTGGAAACTTTGGTGTTGTCAAGATGGGCAACTATGGCACAGCAGACATCATTGGCATGGGTGATATCCATTTAAAGACCAACCTTGGCTGCAAGTTGGTACTTAAGGATGTGAGGCATGTGGTTGACTTGAGGCTGAATTTAATTTCAGTTGGAAGACTAGATGATGAAGAGTATGAAAGCAGATTTCATAGAGGGCAATGGAAGCTCAGTAAGGGTTCTCTTGTTATAGCTAGTGGAAAGAAATGTCATACTTTGTACAGGTTGCAGACTAAAGCTTATGGTGAGCAGTTAAATGCTACAGAGAAAGACTTCAGTATGGAGTTGTGGCATAGGCGATTGGGACACATGAGCGAGAAGGGGCTGCAAGCTCTTTTCAAGAGAGAGGTATTACTAGATCTCAGAGGTATACATCTGAACCCTTGTATTGATTGTTTGGCTGGTAAACAACATAGAGTTTCATTTGCTAGTGCTGCTTTGTCTAGAAAAATGCATGCCTTAGATCGTGTTTACACAGATGTATGTGGTCCTTTGAGGACAAAAACTCCTGGTGGATCTGTTGATGTTCTTGGTATAAGTGGTGCACTTTATTTTGTCACTTTTATAGATGATTTTTCCAGGAAAGTTTGGGCTTATGCTTTGAAGACCAAAGATCAGGTTATTAATGTCTTCAAAGAGTTTCATGCTAGGGTTGAAAGAGAGACAGAAAGGAAATTGAAATGCATAAGATCAGATAATGGTGGTGAGTATACGGGATTGTTTAATGACTATTGCAGGTCACATGGGATCCAACATGAGATGACAGTTCCTGGTACACCTCAGCATAATGCAATTGCAGAGAGGATGAACTGCACCATCATGGAAAAGATCAGATGTATGCTTTCACAGGCCAAGCTACCCAAAAGGTTTTAGGATGAGGCTTTGAGGACTGCAGTTGATGTGATCAACTTATCACCATGTACAGCCCTAGATGGTGATGTTGCAGAGCATGTATGGTCAGAGAAAGATGTTTCCTACAAGCATTTGAGAGTATTTGGTTGTCGTGCATTTGCACATGTTCCAGATAATGAGAGGTCCAAGCTGGATGGTAAGTCTAAAGAATGTATTTTTCTTGGTTACTCACATGATCAGTTTGGTTACAGGCTTTGGGATCCAGAAAAGCAGAAGGTGTTCAGGAGCAGAGATGTGGTCTTCTTTGAGGATCAAACCTTTGAGGATTTGAAGAAGAAGGCACCAGCCAAGACTTCTGTAGAAGGATTAGCAGATTGTGACCCAGTTATTCCTCCAGTATATCATGGTGATGGGGGAGATATGCAGGTAGATAGTGTAGAGCTTGATGTTGATCTACCTGCAGGACATGTTGAGCAAGAAGAAGTAGGAGAGCAAGTTCCCGCAGAACCTCAATTGAGAAGATCTCCTAGACAACGTCAACCTTCCAGAAGATACTCTACAGATGAGTATGTGATACTTACTGATGCAAGTGAACCAGAGAGTTACCAGGAAGCAGTTGAGAGTGAGCGGGAAGAGAAGCAATTGCAGCTTCAGAAAATTCATACAGATGACAACGGAGCAGACATGTTGACGAAGACCTTACCAAAAGAAAGACAGGAGATATGCCAACAGTTGGTCGGTATGGCTTCACATTGAGGAGTCATGGGACAGCCTCTCTTATGGGCTGAAGGGGGAGGTTATTGGGCTGATGGCCCATATTCAGCCCATGTGGGCTTTATCAGCCCACAGCCCACACCCCCTCTTAACCTAACCCTAATTAAGATTAGGGGGGTGTGGTGGCTGCGTTTTAGAGGCAGATTAAAACTATAAAAAGGCAGCAACGAGGCAGATCTTTAGAGCCACGAGATTCCAAAGAGAAGAAGGAGAACAAGGCAGAAAAGGAAGAGAAAGAAAGGGAAGAAGACAAGGACAACGCAGAGAGACTGTTCTCAATCATCTAGCAGTGTTCTCATCTCAGGTTAGATCAAATCTACAGTAGGCTCTTGCTGTGATTACTTGGGAGGTTTTAGATATTGTGGGCAGTGACATGATCCTTGTATCCCAGTTATTCTTTTGTGGTTGTTGCTAGGGTTTTGGGCAAGAGATTGAGATTTGTACATTCATTATTCTCATAGTGGATTATCTCTAGTTTGCCCCGTGGTTTTTACCCTTCACTTTGAAGGGGTTTTCCACGTATATCTTGGTGTTCTGTTTGATTGTGTTTCCATTTTATTTCGCTGCGTATTTTGGTCTTCTAGTATTTGTTCCTATACAAAGGTTATTCCTGTTTATATCCCCATCACTTGAGATAGCCCTCCTGACCTTGGCTTTATGCAGGACCAAGGTTAGAGAAATCTCGCTCTATCCTGAATGTCTCATCACATAAGGATTAGGGTTACGTTGTAATATCAATAATATTTTTTCCTAATAGTTACCTATACTAAAGATGAGAAATTTGTATGCAATGATCAATTTCTAAGTCAAATAAACAATATATCTATGATACAATATAAAAAACTTAATTATATTTTATTGCATAATGGAGTATAATATGAGTGAAGACTAATGTTTGTAAATAATATTATAAATATTATGTGATATGATGGAGTTCAAATAAAAATCTAAAAGAGTATGTGATTGAAAGGAACTTTGATGTGAAGCAAGTTACCAGATGATGATTGGGAGTGCAGTGAAAAGAGTCTGATGGATGATATGCACTTATGGAATAGAAAGTTTTCGAATGACTAAGTTTTATAATGAACATTAAGTATAATTTGCCTAGAATGAATAGAGATCATTATGAATATTCTAGTCATTTTGTAAATCAAATTAAAGAGCAACTCTTAGTGAATCATGATTAATTGCCCAAGATGATTAATACAGATATATATACAAAGGATTCAGTGTTGAACTATCATATAAAAGGACATGTTCAGTTACCACTTAATCATGTTCATGGTGATTTTGTAGATATAAACGAATTTAGTTTTATTTCTAAGGGAACTCAAGCTTCACGACATAATCATTCAATTGGTGACAACATTGGAAAATCACTTTTGATGAGTTTTTGGGCTTTTGGAGGATGTCTTAGAAATATCATTAAAAACAAAGATCTTTAGTATAAATGCACCACACTAATCAAATATCTTAGTGCTTAATTCAATTAATCAATTGTATTGAACATGAAAATTATCTGGAAGGATTTGACACTTTGAACAATAGAATACTACTTGAGTGATGACTCAAGTGATGATTATGATGATCTTGAACTCCTCACAATAAAGCTTTAAAATTTTGATGAGTTTTTGAGCTTTTGGAGGATGTCTTAGAAATATCAATAAAAACAAAGATCTTTAGTATAAATGCACCAGACTTATCAAGTATCTTGGTGTTTGACTAATTGCTATAGGAATTGATGATGGAAATAAACTTTTCCCACTTACCGATAGTTATTATTGGATTTGTTAACTTGGAAAGAGAAATGAGCTAATGTTTTTCTCCCTAACATCATTATTAAATATTAATAATGAATGGATTTATGAATTTAATTTTAAATTGAGATGATGGGAAAGAAACTAATAAAACAGTTCTATATTCATCATCAGATAGTGAAGGATTGAATAGTGTGTTAACAAGTTATAATGAAGACTAAACCAAGAATAAATGCTATGTTCTTTAGAGTTGTTACTCATACAAATAGTGAATTGAAAGTACAAACTGTTGGGAAAATCTTTGGGGGCGACATCGTATGCGCAGCGGAAGAAAACAAAATTCCTGATTCCCAAAGAGATGTTCGTCGTCGTGAGAAGATTGGTGCGCAAAATCCGTGAAACTGAAAAATTGTATATAGAATAGATTGTGTTACCTAGGGAGATCGTATATCCCTATTTCCTTGTAGATCCTTAGGAGAGGGTGAAGGAGGTCAAGCGTCCTCTATAGCGGTGATCCACACAGTAGGGCTACGACAACGCTCCTAAAAAACTCCAAGTCTGCTCTGAGGTAGAGAGGGGAAGGAGAATAGGATAGGCAAGCAAAGACTCTAGCCTATGAGGCTCTGAATCCCTTCTATTTATAGAGGTCCCTTATCAAACCCTAATGGATCCTCGCCTAGTGGGTATTGGATCTGCATCCAATAACCCAAGCCTTTTAAATTACTGGATCTCTATCCAATAATCTCTCATGGGCTCTTATTGGATCTCGTCTATGGGATCCAATAATTCAGGGGCTTATTGGATATCCAATAAGACAAGGGCTCCGTTAGATATCTCATATCCGAATCTCTACTCATCGCAATGCCTACCATATGTGTCTGACCCTCTAGGCCCAATATCAAGTTGGCCGTGAGTCATACCTATCAGAACTCTTTCTAACTCAGTAAATTATTATCTTTGTAATAATTCACTCGACTCATCGACTACGGACGTACTAGGTCATTACGCCGTAGTCCCCAAACGATACAGGGGTATCCAATCCATTATACCTGTCTGTCCTCAGTTACCGTGTGCCTATAGTCTCTCATCCATCTAATATCCCAGAGACTGTATATCGAGCATGGTGCTGTCAGACCCATACGATTTCTACTCGAGTCTTGCTCTAATCGGATTCTCCTGGAGAACTATTTCTCTCTCAACCCGAATGACCCTGGCCAGGGATTTGTCTGAGCAAGAATACATGAGATATTTCTCTCATGACACCGAGAGTGGATGATCCTCTATCGACACTCAATAGCCCTCGTAAAGTCGACTACTACTCTCAATAACCAACTGTACTAGATCTGGGACAATCAAACCTATAAGTCTGGTATCAAAGAGTAGAGCACTCATACAGGACATCCTTGGTATCTCAAGTCTAAGGACCAGATATACCACTAGGACTACGGAATCGTTGTCTGACAATAAGGTATCATCAACCATCCAGCATCCCGTAAGCGAATCAATCAGTGAACTCATTCTCCAATGAGCACCTATACTATATCCCTAGTGTCCCTATACGAGCAGCTATGAGACCAGCTGCATCCATCATATGGACGAGTATACAGCACACTAGTCTGTCCGATTATCATGATGTCCCTCTCGAGTAACCTATGACCATGATTATTTAGGATATATATTTAAAGGTGAATCGATCTCATTTTCGTGATCTCATCATGATCCGATTCCCATTGCACAAATCCAAGGACATCATAATATATATATATATATATATATATATATATATATATATATATATGTATATATATATGTATATATATATGTATATATATATGTATATATATATGTATATATATATGTATATATATATGTATATATATATGTATATATATATGTATATATATATGTATATATATATATATATGTATATATATATGTATATATATATATGTATATATATATGTATATATATATATGTATATATATATGTATATATATATATATATGTATATATATATGCAAT
This sequence comes from Musa acuminata AAA Group, assembly GCF_036884655.1. NCBI lineage: Eukaryota > Viridiplantae > Streptophyta > Magnoliopsida > Zingiberales > Musaceae > Musa > Musa acuminata. Next base: position 33,701,903 of record NC_088327.1, read on the forward strand.
AGTTATAAAGTGATATATGCTAAAATATAATAAGCAAAAAGATTCTGTATCAAGTCACACGTGCCATCACTCATGTGATTGGCTTACTGGGCACCTATGACTAGCAATCTCTCACTTGACCTAAAGCCAATCACCTATGTGTCTGATCCCCATCAGACCCCTGTGATGCTCAAAAACAATATGAGACAACGGCTTTGTTAGTGGATCTGCAATGCTATCTTCGGAAGGAACTCTTTCCACTACTACATCTCCTCGGGTTACGATCTCTCTGATAAGGCGGAACCTCCTTAGAACATGCTTAGATTTCTGATGAGACCTAGGTTCCTTCACTTGAACAATCACCCCATTGTTGTCGCAATATAAGGAGATCGGCTCCTCCCTATCCGGCACGACTCCCAAATCTGTGATGAACTTCTTCACCCAGACTCCGCCTCTATGGTCGAGTCAGCAGTAGTATCTTGCTTAGAACTCTTCCAACACTTTGCTCCTTCATTCAAGGTGTACACGTATCCCGAATTCGACTTGCTATCATCGACATCAGACTAAAAACTTGAGTCTGTATAGCCTTCAACCTTAAGGCTACTACCTCCATATACTAGTAAAAGATCCTTAGTCCTCTCAAGTACTTAAGGATACACTTTACTGCTTTCCAGTGCTCCAAGCCTGGATCTGCCTAATACCTGCTTGTGACACTCAGAGCATGCACTATATCAGGCCTAGTACATAGCATGACATACATGGTAGACCCTATTGCTGAGACATAAGGTATCATATCCATGTTCACCCTTTCTTCTAGAGTCTTTGGGGACATACTCGTAGAAAACGATATCCCATGTCTCATCGATATAAGAACTCTCTTGAAATTTTCTATGCCAAACCTTTTGATAATGGTTTTTATGTACTTGGATTGGGACAAAACCAAGCATCCTCTTGGATCTATCTCTATAGATTATAATCCCCAAGATATAAGATGCTTTCCCTAAGTTCTTCATGGAGAAGTATCTAGATAACCAAGCCTTTACTATGGATAGCATTCTAACGTCATTCCCAATGATCAGGATGTCATCCACATATAACACCAAAAAGGTGATAGCGCTCCCACTTACCTTCCTATACACACAAGGCTCATCTTCGTTATTAACGAAGTCATAAGATCTGATTGCCTCATCAAATCTTATGTTCCAACTTCGGGAAGCTTGCTTTAGTCCATAAATGGATCTAAGCAACCTACACACCTTATCTGGGCAATTCTTGGATATGAATCCCTCAGGTTGCATCATATACACCTCCTCCTCGAGGTTCTCATTGAGGAATATGATTTTCACATCCATCTGACAGATCTCATAATCATAGTGTGCTATAATAGCCAATAGAATTCTGATGGATTTTAGCATTGCTACGGGTGAGAAGATTTCGTCGTAGTCAACACCTTGTCTTTGACGATACCTCTTAGCCACTAGCCTTGCTTTATAGGTCTCTACCTTTCCATCTACTCCGATCTTTTCTTAAAGATTCACTTGCAACTGATGGGTACAATACCTTCGGGCATATAAACTACGTTCCAAACCTTGTTAGAGTACATAGAATCTATCTCAGAATTCATGACTTCTTGCCACATCCCGGAGTCTATACTCATAATAGCCTCCTCGTAGGTCTGAGAATTAATATCCTCAACATCCTCTCCTCTAATATGTCCCACATATCTCTCAGGAGGATGGGATACTCTATCAGACCTACGTAAAGTTGAAACTTGTGTATTAGGTACCTAAATAGACTCGGGTTGTAGAGTTGTGCTTGAGCTTGGTTCTCCAACCTCGCTTAACTCTATCATTCTCCCACTATCTCCGCCATGAATGTGTTCCTTCTCAAGGAATACTATTCTCTTAGCCACAAAGACCTTTTGGTCCTCGAGACGATAGAAATAATACCCACAAGTTTCCTTGGGGTATCCCATTAATTTGCATCGCTCTGTCCTTGATTCTAACTTATCGGGGTTGTGTCTTTTAACATGGGCAGGGCAACCCCAAATCTTAACAACCTTAAGATCGGACTTCTTCCCTTTCCACATCTCATATGGTGTAAATACTACCGACTTAGTCGGAACTCTGTTCAGAAGGTAAGTTGCGGTTTCTAGGGCATATCCCCAGAATGAGATGGGTAGGTCAGTGAAACTCATCATGGACTATACAATGTCTAATAGCGTACAATTTCTCCTTTCAGAGACACCATTGAGTTGAGGTGTATAAGGAGGTGTCCATTGGGATAATATCCCATGGTTCTTGAGGAACTGAGTAAACTCTGTACTTAAGTACTCACCTCCTCGATCTGATCGAAGAGTTTTGATACTCTTTCCAGTCTGGTTCTCCATCTCATTCTTATACTCTCTGAATTTCTTAAAGGCCTCGGACTTGTACTTCATTAAGTACACATATCCATACCTTGAGAAATCATCAGTAAAGGTAATGAAGTAGGAGTAACCACCAATGGCATGAGTTGACATGGGTCCACATACATCACTATGTATGAGTTCCAACAGCTTAGTGGCTCTCTCTCCAGTTCCACTAAATGGAGAGTTGGTCAGTTTTCCACGAACGCAAGGCTCGCAAGTTGTATATGACACATAGTCGAATGGATCTAGATATCCATCATTTAGCAACTTTTGAATCCTTTTTTCATGAATGTGACCTAGTCTACAATGCCACAGGTATGCACTATTCATCTCATCTCGTTTCCTCTTGGACACAATTACATTCATGATATGTACCTGAAGCTTCATCAAGCTTTTATTTCGCCCTTTCTGCAAGGTACTCTTTGCAATTCCTCTTCCAGTGCCCATCTTTACCTCAGTGGAAGCACTGGCCTTTGTCCTTTGCTGGGTCTTTCTTAGTAACCTTTGCTTTACCTGGTCTGCTCTTGCCCTTTCCCTTCTTAAGGAACATTTCTGCTTTCCTTTTCTTTCTAGTCTCACCAATGTAGAGAACTGGCTTCTCTTTCTTAATAGTACTCTCTACCTCCCTCAACATATTGAGGAGCTCTGGGAGAGTCACCTCAAGCTTGTTCATATTAAAATTCATTATGAACTGTGAAAAGGAATCTGGTAGGGATTGAAGCATAATGTCCACACACAAGTTATCCTCTAGAACCATTCCTAGACCTGTGAGTTTCTCTATCCACTCAATCATCTTTAGGACATGGTTCTGAACCGGTGTCCCCTCAGTCATCCTAGCGCGGAAGAGGCTCTTGGACATCTCATATCGCTGAGTCCTTCCCTATTCCTCAAACAATTTGCGGACATGTAGGAGAATGGATCCGACATCCATCTTTTCATGTTGTCTTTGTAACTCAGGAGTCATAGAGCTTAACATATAGCACTGAGCAAGAGTGGAGTCATCAATGTACTTCACGTAGCGAGCGATCTCATCTTCGCTTGCCCCTTCTTCGGGCGTAGACATCACTGTATCAAGGACGTACACGATTTTCTCCACCGTGAGAATAATTCTCAAGTTACAGAGCCAATATATATAATTTGGACTAGTGAGGCGGTTGACATCAAGTATGCCACGTAAGGAATTTGAAAATGATATTTTCTGAACATAAAGATGCAACAGAAATGAATAACATGCAGATTTTGCAAGAAATAAACTATCAAGATATGAACTTCTATCTTAATATGCTCTCACTATTTTACTAACGAGTCACGCGACACCCTCAGCACGTGAAACGGAAGTCTCCGACAGACTTCTAGTGGGGATCAGGATCCAATCAGCGTCTTAGTGTAACCTCGAGGGACTCGACCAATCACACTAAGCCTAAAAGGTAGGCAACTCTTGCCAATCATAACTCCTTGTGATTCTCGTCCTATTCGACCTCCGAATCATTATGGTCTCGAAGGACTCGACCAACCATGATGCTCGGTTAAGTCAATACCTTCGTTACAAGATGAGTCTAATTTGATGATATACCCTCGAGGGACTCGACCAAGCATACCATGTCCTCAGGTCACTGGAGACATCTCTATGTCATAAGAAAGATAGCGAATTGCGATATAGGTGAGTCTCGAGGGACTCGACCAACTCAACCTATACCGGGAATCGGTTCCTACTTATAACGATAGAAGGTCATGCGGGTCAATATAATTGCCTCATGTTTACCGACTTAATATTATCGAGAGAGATGTTTACATGATTTGGTCTCCTAATATGACATGTCACACATATACATATTTAATATATATCTACATCACATACAAATATATATACATATCTAGTATGTGTATAAACAATCACACCAGATAATCATGGACCATAACTTAATGTGATTAGGCCCGAGCTAGTAGGCCTAATCACTCACATCAAGATCTATGTGTGCAACGGTGCATCTCCATGCCCTGTGATCGTCCATCTCATCCTCGTCGATTCCGTCGACATCTCGATGCATCTTCATGCATCGAGATCGTCCGTCTCGTGGGTCCCGCTATTGCATCCACGCTCCTGCTGCGCCTCTTCATGTGATTACAACTTAATCATAGGCACACAGGCCCGATAATAAACGAGAAATATAATCGACGCTCGCAGACCCTAATAATAATAATCACAAATACCCACATCACACGGTCCATGATCATCCGTACACACATCATACATCACATGTATAAATAATCATCATAATGTAGGACTACTATATAATAATAAAAATAATAATCAACTAAACTTTTTAATTAATTAGTATTTTATGAAACCAAGGACATATAAGGAATTTCTTAATTTCTAGGGGTATTTTCATAATTTAGACAAAAGACAGAAACTAGAATTTCTCAAATTTCGAGGGGCAAAACTATCTTTTGCTCAGAAAACCCTAATGCCATCATCCTCCCCTATTGCTGCTACTACCACCGCCTCGGCCACCCTACCGGCGACGGGTTGTGCGACGGAGGGCGGGGTCACTGCCCTCGCTTGCAGGCGACACGCCCGCTGGCGGCGGCGTTGCCCTTGCAGCTAAGCGCCCCCGCGGGCGCCGTCCCCTCCGTGGGCGGTTCTGCCCGCGAGGCAGCGCCCGCAGGCGGTGCTGCCTCGCCGGGCGACCGCCCCTGTTGGGTTTTTGCCCGCGGGAGCAGTGGCCACAAGCGCCGCTACCCTACGGCGCATCACCACGCGAGAGCAGCGGCCGTAGGCGCCGCTGCCCTTGTGGCTACTATTGCAGGCTACCTTCTTGCACGCAGATGGTAGTGTTGTCATCTACGATGGCAGCGAGGGCAGTAACAGTTGCTGTAGATTTCGCTTTTGCGTCAACGATTTTGACGTTAAAAACTTCTCCAAAACACAACACACGCAGTTTAAAACCAATTTATCGCACGAACAACCTGGCTCTGATACCACTGTTAGGAAAATCTTTGGGGGCGACATCATATGCCTAGTGGATCCTGAGTGAGGCACTTTATCTAACCCGTTTTCTCTTTTGCAGGTCCTAAGGGACCATGAGAGATTTCGGGGAGGCTGATTTTTGTGGACGGACACACAAGGGTGATACACAACTTAGACAAAACCAACTAAGTTCATGACAAATGGTATTAGAGCGGGACAAGCACTCATAGAAACACTTGGCATGCAAATATGGGGGACCTAGCAGGGCTATGTTGAGGGCAGTCAGCACACGCGTGATCGTTTGGAGAAAAACGGGCATGGAGATGTAGGGAAAAGGAGTCGCTCGGAGGAGCGGACATCTGAGATTGACATTCAGAGGAATGGCTAACCCTTCGCGCAAGAGTCACCATGAGAACAAGCAAACTTGGAAGAATGCTGAGCGTACAAAGGTTGGGATGGCTGAGTTCGAGCTACGGCTCGACATTGACAACTATACTTGATGGTGCTAAAGGCAAGCGAGGTGATTGGTGTTGGGAAATCTCGGGGGTGTTATCACATGCACAGTAAAAGAACAAGAAAACAAAATCTCCGATTCCCAAAGAGATGTTCGTCATCGTGCGAAGATTGGTGCGCAAAATCCGCGAAACTGAAAAACTGCGTATTGAATAGATTGTCTTACCTAAGGAGATCGTATATCCCTATTTCCTTGCAGATCCTTAAGAGAGGGTGAAGGAGGTCAAGCGTCCTCCTCTCTAGAGGTGATCCACATAGTAGGGCTGCGACGACGCTCCTCAAAAACTCCAAGCCTGCTCTGAGGTGGAGAGGGGAAGGAGAATAGGAGAGGTAAGCAAAGGCTCTAGCCTATGAGGCTCTGAATCCCTCCTATTTATAGAGGTCCTTTGTCAAACCCTAATGGATCCTCGCCTAGTGGGTATTGGATTGACATCCAATAACCCAAGCCTTCTTATTGGATCTCATCTATGAGATCCAATAATTCAGGAGCTTATTGGATATCCAATAAGACAAGGGCTCTGTCGGATATCTCATATCCGAACCTCTACTGATCGCAATGCCTACCATATGTGTGTGACCCTCTAGGCTCAATATCGAGTTGGCCGTGAGTCATACCTGTCAGAACTCCTTCTAACTCAGTGAATTATTATCTCTGTAATAATTCATTCGACTCATCGACTACGAACTTACTAGGCCACTACGTCGTAATCCCCAAACGATATAGAGAATCCAATCCATTGGACCTATCTGTCCTCAGTTCTTCATCCATCTAATATCCCAAAGATCGTATATCGAGCATGATGCTGTCAGACCTATACGGTTTCTACTTGAGTCTCACTCTAATCGGATTCTCCCGGAGAAATCTTTCTCTCTTAACCCGAATGACCCTAGTCAGAGATTTGTCTGAGCAAGAACACATGAGATATTCCTCTCATGACACCGAGAGTGGATGATCCTCTATCGACACTCAATAGCCCCCGTAAGGTCGACTACCACTCCCAATGACTAGTTGTACTAGATCTGGGATAGCCAAACCTATAAGTCTAGTATCAGAGAGTGGAGCACTTATACAGGACATCCTTGGTGTCTTAAGTCTAAGGACCAGATATACCACTAGGACGACGGAATCGATGTCTAACAATAAGGCATCATCAACCATCCAGCATTCCGTAAGCGGATCAATCAGTGAACTCGATCTCCAATGAGCACCTGTACTATATCCCTAGTGTCTCTATACGAGCAGCTATGAGACCAGCTGCATCCATCATATGGACGGGTATACAACACACCAGTTTGTCCAGTTATCACGATGTCCCTCTCAAGTAACATATGATTGGGATTATTTAGAATGTGTTTAAAGGTGAATCGATCTCATTTTCATGATCGATCCGATTCCCATTGCATAAATCCAAGGACATCACAATATATATATGCATATATACAATAGTTATAAAGTGATATATGTCAAAATATAGTAAGTAAAAAGATTCTGTATCAAGTCACACATGTCATCACTCACGTGATTAGCTTGCTGGGCACCTATGACTAGCACAAACTTCATAGACAAAAGGATTTACTCATGCGATCAAATTGATATAAGTAGAATCTCATCCTCTCACTCCATTATGGTTATTGGTTACAAAAATTTAAATCTATATTTATTTTGTGTAAGTTATTTTTCAGCTTATACTTCTAATAAAAATAAAAAAATATATTAGATTTGACATGAGGATGATTGAAATGTGGTACCTCCAATAATTATGGTGCAGACAGATTGTAGATAGAAGGTAATGATTGAAGTAATAATATGCAACGAGAATATCAAAAAGAGGTGTTAAAAATGCAAACAATTTGGTCACAATCATTATTTGTTAAGATTGTCAGGAGTCTTAAAGAATCTCGCTTATGTGTTTATCACAAATTTTTGAATGATTTATATGTCTTTACACATATTTTTGGCGTGTATATACATCACACATTTGGTAATATTTGATATAAAAACTAAACACATTTACAATTTTGTTCATTGTTTATACCCACTTCACTAATAAGTAATGATAAACACTTTGTTAATTTGGAACTATATAAATTATCACATACATGTTTTTGGTACTCTTTGTTTAGATGTCATACACATGTTGGTGATATTATGTAGTTACAATTTATAATGAATTATTGTCTTGTTGCATATGATTGGAGTGTTTAGGAGCAACAACCATATAAATGAGTTATTATGTTTTTGTAGTAGTCTATTTAGTATTTGTGTGACATCTAGCAAAATAGGAAATTGACATCATAAAATACTATATACCGTCCAATTGTTAACTCAAATCACAATACAAACACATATAACACTTTCGTATAATAAAAAAAATCACACAAATATGTATGATAATTTTTTAGAAACAAGGACAAACCAGTAGTCATAGTATTAAGCACTTTATAGTGTTTCTAAAACTAATTTACAACTCATTTATAATGTTTTTGTACTGTCTAACAAAATACTAGAATGATATCGTAAAATAATGCAACTTAGCGAAAAGTCAATACAAACCACATTGTATTATGATGTCTAGCAAAACATTGTAATGATATTGTAAAACACTCTTAACAATGTCGCAAAAAATGTTTTAACCACTCTCCACCCTTTCAAGTAACAAGAAAAAGAACAATAATATATATATATATATATATATATATATATATATATATATATATATATATATATAAAGCACTTTATAGTATTTTTGAAACGGATTTACCATATTTTGACATCTAACAAGACACTATAACGATATCAGAAAACAATTGAAGATATCGTAAAACGACTTTCCACACTTTCATATAACTAAAAAACCTATTAAAAGTATATCGGAAAGGTTTAGAAGCAAGGACAAACCAACAGTCACAGTATTAAGCACTTTGTAATATTTCTGAAACCCATTTATGGTGTTTTTGTGATGGTTAGTAAAATGTTATAACGATATCATAAAACATTGTAGTGATATCATAAAATTCTGTAACTCAGCAAAAAATCAACACAAATTACAATTAAAACACATCCAGTATTTTCAATTAATATAACAAAAATAGTATTTCTAAACCCATTTACAGTGTGTTTTATAGTGTCTAACAAAATATGAACGATATCATAAAATACTATAATGTATTATAAAACATGTATTAACTAGTTTCAACACTTTGATATAACCAAAAAAACCTATCAAATATATATCGTAAATGTTTATAAATAAGGGCAAACCAATAGTCATAGTGTTAAGTACTTACAGAATTCCTAAAACTCATTTGCGCTAGCAAAACACTATAATGACATCATAAAACACTATAACTTAGCGAATAGTTAACGCAAACCATAATTTAAACACATCCAATACTTTCATATAACAAAATTAGTGTTTGTAAACTCATTTATAGTGTTTTTGTGACGTCAAACAAAGCATTATAATAACGATATCATAAAACATATATAACCCACTTTTCACACTTTCATATAACCAAAGAACCTATCAAATATGTATCATAAGATTTAGAAATAAATACAAACCAATAGTCATAGTATTGACCACTTTATAGTATTTTTTAACACATTTGCAGTGTTTTTATCATGTCTAGTAAAACATTTTAATGATACAGTAAAACACTATAGTGATATCAAAAGCATATATTAGCCTTTTCCCACACTTAGATTGTGAAAGCACTAAGAGAGGAGGGAGGGGGTGAACTAGTGCTATCAAAATAAAATTTTGATTTAAAAATTTTGATCGATAAAACTCATATTAGAAATATGTTTAACTAAAAATATGAGTAAGCATAGTGAATACGTAAATCAGCAAGTAATGATAAGGCAAGGCAAGAATGATGCAAACTGATTTATAGTGGTTCGGTCGTCCCGATCAATATCCACTCTCGATTCCTCTTCCCTCGAGGTCATCGACTTTCATTACGAATCTTCTTTTCAATAGACGAAGATCAACTACCCTTGTTACAACTCTTTCCCTTTTCATAAGCTTATGAGAGAATTTTTATAACTCTCTTCTCCTTTTAATAGGCTTAGGACAGAACTTTTATACCTCTCTTTTGCACAAGACCTCACACATCCTTAGTATAACCTCTACACTCAAGGAGGAAGAGTTCGTTCATAAGATTTTGTTCTTTTCTCTTCTTTTTCATCCCTTGCATCAAGCAAGCATGAGTGGGGTATTTTTAGACCCCAAATGACTTTAAAAATAGTGCCAAAAATTTAAATCCCTAAGTTTTCGGATTACAGATGATATTGCCATCGGCATTGGGTAGTATTATTGCCAAATAGAGCCTGAGAATCTAGGCTCTGGCAGTACCATCGTCGGCCTAGGCAATACCGCCGTTGGCACTGGCGGTACTACCAACAAAACTCTTGAAAAAGTATAACTCGTGCTTTTTAGCTCTCAAGCGATAGGCCAACCTTAGGTCACTAATTGGCCTTCCAAGAGACAAATTCGGCCCTAGTTCAGGCCCAATAGATTTCTAATTAAGTTGACATGGTTATGGCCTAAAATTAACTCGATGAGACTCCAAACGACTTCGATCAAGACTCAACCACTCTAATTACAATCATGAAGCCTTCAACAAGTTGTCCGGCATATCATTTGTTTATCCTACATTTCGTTCGAACTTCCGGTGCATCATCGTTTTCCTTGACGTATTGCTCGATTTATTGGCATATTGACCTCCTACAACATCCGATCTTCTTGGCACAATACTTGATCATTCTAGCTTGATGCTTGAACTCATGGCACAAAGTCTATTCTTCAGCACGTTGACTAATCCTCTGGCCCGACTGTCATGGACTTAGATGGTTTTGCCTAAGTCGTGTGGCACCCTTGCGTGTCCGTCCGCAAAGGTCAACCTCCCCGAAGCCTCCCATTGTCCCTTAGGATAAAAAAAAAAGAGAACGGGTTAAAGAGAACACCTCAATCGGGATCCACAAGCAAACATCTCCGAAAACACTTCATAGACAAAGCAAATTACAAACAGACTTTACAAGCTCTGAACAATTGCACAACAAAGGGTAAAATTATCCATTACAGACCGAGAATCTCTCACACGGGTCCACATGACACAACATTTATTTACAAGCGTAAAGCGGGCACCAACCTAACTAAAATGGGACTATTAAGCCTTCGATCGTCCCTCTATATACTGTACAAAGCATGAACATACCAAAAGACATGGACATACATAAGCATTACATCAAACATCTTGTTTAGAAGTTTGTCCGTGACACGACGTCCAATCTTTGACATGATGCTCTCCAACCCAACGTTTGATTCTTCTACTTCAATAATTTGCCTTTCAATGGTTTAAGTCCATAATCTAAGTTTCTTCTATGTCATTTATCTCAAACTCATATTAGTTTATAAACTCATCAATTAATTTTATCATTAAAATCCAAGATTCAACATTCATATCATAAAAAAATCTGTTGACTATGTATTATAAAGGTCAACATTCATTATACCATGGTATATCACTCGGTATGGGAGATATGCATCAGTCCGATAGGGGATTGGAATGCGGATCACCCTATACTAGGTAATACATATTACATATGTTGAATCTCATATTTTAATGATAAAATTAATTCATGAAGTTATGATCTAATCAACGTTTGAGTGATGCAGGACTAACTTTGATCATGGAAAAATAAATTGATTGAAGCAGGAGAATCAGACATTGGGTCGAAGAGCATCATGTTTGGAGATTAGACGTCGGGCTAGAGGATTAGTCGATGTGCTGGCAAAAGGACTTTGTGCCATGAGTTCGGGCATCAGGCCAGAAGGATCAAACATTGCACCAAGGATATCAACTGTTGTGGGAGGTCAACGTGCTAATGGATCAAGCAATATGCCAAAGGAGAGGACAATGGGCTGAAGGTTCGGACGAAACACTAGATAAACTAATGATATGCCAAACAATATAGGATTTGTATTTGTAATCAGTCGTGTCTTGATTGAAGTAGTTTATACTTTAATTGAGTTGGTTTTGGGTGTAACTATGCCAACTCAATTAAGGGCCCATTAGGCTTGAGTCGGGGTTGATTTGGGCTCATTAGGAGGCCCATTCAGTGACCTAAAGTTGGGTTAGGCTGTGGCATTGCCAGAACAGGCGATGAAACCACATATGAGCTGAAACGTACGAAGTATACGTTTTCCGGAAGACCCGACGGTGGTACCGCTAGTGTCAAGCGGTGGTACCGCTAGTGTCAAGTGGTGGTACCGCCCAGCACTAGCGGTGATACCGCCAGTACGTAGAAAACCTGGGGTTTAAATTTTGGCTCTAAAGTTTGAAGTCTTTTAGAGCCTATAAATACCTCACTTATTCCTGCTTGGGACAGTAAGAAAAGAGAGCAAAAATAGGAAAGAATACTTGAGAAAAAAGTGTATAAACTCTCTTGAAATGTAGAGTCTCTTCCTCTTAGTGTTTAGAGGTCTTTCTAAGGGTAGAGTGAGGTCTTAGTGTAAAAGAGAGAGGTGTAAAGATTCTCTCTTGAGCCTATGAAAATGAGAAAGAGTTATAAAGAGGGTAGTTGGTCTTTGTCTATTAAAAAATGATCTTTAGTGAATGCCGATGTCCTCAACGGAAAAGGAATCGGGAGTGGACATAGGTCGCGATGACCGAACTATAAAATCGATTTGCATTTACTTTATGTTTTTTATTCATATTACATACTGATTTCCTTGTTTACTATTCTTACAAACGTATTTTAAGTTAGTATTGTTTTAGTCCTAACAATTGGTATCAGAGTCAAGTTTCTCTAATTTGGTTTAACACCTAAGAGAGATTAAATGGCTTCTGTCGGTAATCAAGAGAGTTACTCTATCACCCGTCCTCCTATGTTCAATGGGATGGATTATACATATTAGAAAACACGAATGAGAGTTTTCTTGCTTTCTATAGATTTAAATTTATGGAATGTCATTGAATTTGGTTTTCAAATACCCTCTAAACCTATGAATGAATGGAATGATTTAAAAAAAAAAATTATTTTCGTTAAATGCTAAAGCTATGAATGCTTTATTTTATGATTTGGACAAAAAAGAGTTTAATCATATTTCGACTTGTGAAACTGCACATGATATTTGACATACTCTTGAAATTACATATGAAGAAACAAGTAGAGTTAAAGAATCTAATATCAATCTTTTAATACATAGTTTTGAATTATTTCGAATGAAGCCAAGTGAAACCATTGGTGACATGTACACCCATTTTACCGATGTTGTCAATGGTTTGAAAACACTTGGTAAAAGTTTTACTAACCTTAAACTTGTTAATAAAATTTTATGATTGCTTCCTAAAAATTAGGATCCAAAAGTAACTACTATTCAAGAAGCAAAGGACTTGAACTATTTTCTTCTTGAAGAACTTATAGGGTCATTAATGACCTATGAAATGACTTGTATGGTACATGATAAACATGTAAACAACCTTCCAAAGAATAGGAAAGCTATGACACTTAGAATAAAAGAAGACCACTCGAGCGAAAGCTCAAGTGATGATGATGACTTTGAACTTCTCACAAGAAAATTTAAAAAATTCATAAAATAAAAAAATTAAGAAAAAAATAAACATAAAAAGGACACAATAACTTGCTATGAATGCAAAAGATCGAGGCACTTCAAAAGGGAATGTCCACAACTAAAAAAGAAAATGTTCGCACTTCAAAAGAAGAAGAGAGCGCTCAAGGCGAATTGGGACGAATCAAATATATCGGAAGACGAAGAACAAACGAATGAAGACGAAATGACAAACTATGCTCTAATGGCCCTTAATAATGAGGTAAGTAACTCAATCGAAACTCATTTACCTTACAATGAATTACTTAATAATTTTCATAATTTATATGATGATTTTAAATTAGTTGGTAAAAATATAAATGGTTAAAAAAGAATCATACTTCTCTCTCTAGTAAATTTAAAAAAATTAAAAAATAAGTATAATAATTGCATATTAACCTCTTGTACTAAATGTAAAGAGTTAGATTCATACAAAAAAGAAAATACGTTATTACGATAAACTTTAAAAAAATTTAAAATTGGTAGCAAATCAATAAACATGATTCTTGCTAATAAATGTCATATACATAGAAAGGAAGGAATATGCTTTATGAGTAACATTCAACAAAAACTAACTATATTTGTTAAAGGACCTACATTACTTGTTTCCTTTGAAAATAAATATAAATTTTATGGTAGATGTGGATATTTTACTTATAAATATTTATTTCAAAAGTATGACTTGTATAAATTAGTTTGGGTTCCTAAATGAACCATAAATGACTTTATGCATAAAGACAAGATAGGTAGATCTAACCATGAGGGGTCCAAAGTCAAATGGGTATATAAAGTAAACCCACATTTCTTATAGAAATGTTTATAATCGAAAGTTAGGAGCAAAAATAATATCTTGATAATGGATGCTCAAGACATGATTAGAGATCCAAAACACTTCACAAAGCTCACTAGCCAAAACTATAATAATAAAGGAAAGATAATTAGAATTAGAATTATTAGTAATAAATCTTTTGATTGAAGATGGTTTATGGTTATACTTTTGATCTTGATGATTTTTATGACAAAACTTGTTTTTTGGCATAAAAGACTTATGCATGCTTGTATGAAATCAATCGCATAAAGTGAAATAAGAAAAATAATACAATTTTTTTTAAATGTCTCAATCTCTATCTTATTGAGTTTTTGTTATAGAGATCCTTAGCGATGAATCTATTTATGTTATTTATAAATCTCTTGAACTATAAAAGTGATTTTGATGATTTGATAAATTAAATTTAAATGAGTTTTATCCAAATCTTTCACTTGATACTTTAGATTTATTATTTGTTCTCCTACGTCTCTTTTTGTTATTTACTATATAGATTTTTTATCCAAATCATGATCTTGATTTCTCAATATTTATAACTTGAGATTTTTTTTATGAATCAAGATCTCTTATTATTTGTTCTCATATAATTCTTTCTTTTTACTAAAGAGGACACTTATCAAAATGAGATGAACTTTCAATATTCACAACTTAAAATTTATTTTATATGACTCCTTGTATTCATGAATTATATACACCATCACCAAATCGATTTCTTTATGATATCTTTCATGTGATGATTTGAACATTAATGTAAAGAGAAAAGGATTGCACCATTGTATCCTTCCCTTTTTTTTTACAATGATATAAGGAGAGAAAAAAATTACTAGCTTCCACATTTCGAAAAGAGACAAAACTTACTAGCTTGCACATTTCAAAGAGAGACAACTTACTAGTTTGCATATTTCAAAGAGATGCAAAACTTGCTAGCTTGCATATTTCAAGAGAGAAGTAAAATTTGCTAGTTTGTGCATCATTTCATGAAGAAGCAAAAAACTGCTAGCTTGTGCATCTCAAAAGAGAAGCAAGAATTATAAGCTTGCACATCTTAAAAGAAGCAAAAATTGCTAACTTATACAATTGCTAGTTTGTATGTTTCAAAAACTTGTAAGTTGCACTTTTCTCCTTTTTATTGATGATAAATTGGGAGAAGTTATGATGATGATTTGAAATTTAAATCATGCATAGTATAATATACTTTGATGTTTTAAAATTTTAATGATTTAAATTTTACATGCAATACTCATGATTTTAATGCAATGAGGTGAAAGTCATAGTTTCAAAGGTTATTGCTCTTTTTGAATTTGAGTTTGCTTTATTTCGATATGACATATGGATAAGGGGAGTTTCGTTAAAACTCCATCATCAATTGGTTGTCATCATAAAAAATGGGGAGATTATTGAATCTTATATTTTTATGATGAAATCAATTGATGAAGTTATGATCTAATTAGCATTTAAGTGATGCAGGACTAACTTTGATCATAGAAAGACAAATCGATTGAAGCAGGAGAATCAAACGTTAAGTCAAAGAGCATCATGTCAAGAGATTGGACGTCGGGTCGAAGGACTGGTCGACGTGCCGGTAAGAGGATTTTGTGCTATGAGTTCAGGCATCAATCTAGAAGGATCGGACATTGCACTAAGGCGTTGCGAGAGGTCAACGTGCTGATGGATCAGGTAATATGCCGAACAACATAGGATTCGTGTTTATAATCAGTCATATCTTGATTGAAGTAGTTTAGGTTGTAATTGAGTTAGTTTTTGGTATAACCATACCAACTCAACTAAGTGCCCATTGGGCTTGAGTCGGGGCTGATTTGGGCCTATTAGGATGCCCATTCAATGACCCAAAGTTGAGTCAGGCAGTGGAATCGCCTATGAGCTGGAACGTACCAAGTGTACATTTTTCGAAAGACCTGACGGTGGTACTACTAGTGTCAAACAGTGGTACCACCAGTGTCAGGTGATGGTACTGCTAGTACATTAGGTTGTAGGCGGTGGTACCACCAGTACCCTGAAAACCTAGGGATTTAAATTTTGGCTCCACTTTTTGAAGCTATTTGGGTCCTATAAATACCCTACTCATTCTGACAACAAAAAAAAAGAGCAAAAGGGGAAAGAATACTTGAAAAAAAAGTGTGTAAACTCTCTTGAAGTGTAGAGTCTCTTCCTTACCGTGTTTAGAGGGAGAAGAAAGGTCTTAGGGTAAAAGAGAGAGGTGTAAAGGTTTTTTATTGAGCCTATAAAAATGAGAAAGAGTTGTAAAGAGGATAGTTAGTTTTTGCCCATTGAAAGAATATCGTTAGTGAACGCTGGTGGCCTCAACGAAAGAATAATCGAGAGTCGATGTAGGTCACGACGACCGAATTACTATAAAATTAGTTTGCATTTACTTTATGCTTTTCATTCATATTACAAACTGATTTGCTTGCTCACTACTCTTACGAACGTTTTAAGTTAAACGCATTTAGGATACGGGTTTGATCGAACAAAGTTTTCAAATCGTCATAATCATAGCTTTTTTATTTGATTTAATTTTGGTAAGAACATTCATTGATGGGAGTCGTCATAATTGACAATACATTTATTATGACTATATTAGCAAGGGTTAAGGAATCACCTAGATAAAGATACATTTAGCCGATGGGTATCAATTTATTACAAAATACAAAAAGGTTCTAATAGAGGTCCGCAAACCATTTCATAAAAAGTTACAACAAACAAGCGAAGATATAATAAAAAAGAAGGCAAGAGCTATGAATCAATTTATGACGAATATGAGGGTCACGATGATCATATCAACTTGGATCTTAAAGTTGGTATTTGTGTATTATTGAAGCACCAGTACATGTACGAGAAAGCAATGAGACATCGATGACCTGACTTATAATAGGAGAGTGGTAGTGATAGTGGATCCACGCTATAAGGAATCTAAAGGTCAACTAGCATGAGACAACCAATTGTCCCTTCTTAGTTGAGCCAAATTGACATCATGAGGCAAGATAGAATCTATGGTTTTATGAGAGGACTTAATAGAAGGTCAACATTAGATATTATTGATATTTATCCACGAACCTATCCTCCACAAACAACGAAGCAGATATGGATTTATGAGAGGACTTAATAGAAGGTCAATATTAGATATTATTGATATTTATCCACAAACATATCCTCCACAAACAACGAAGCAGATTGATAATGCATATATAATAGTAAAAAAGTGGGATATTAGGAAGATAATTGTAAAATGGTTGAACTTTTATAAGACTTTAGCAAATATAGCCTAATGTCTATATTATCATAATATGGTCTCCTCTATTCAGAAAGCTAGCACGCGGATTCAACTTCTAATACCGAAGGAGATCTACGACATGTGTCTATATAAAGAGGTGGCAGAATTAAAGGATTAGATCAAATATATCACAATTGGACATCACTAATAAGAATGAGTATCATCAATTTTTTTTTGTGTATTGTAACAGATGAGTGATTTTTCATAAGTCAATTAATGCTTCTGACAAGATTCAAGATGTAAACAATATTAAAAATCTAATTGATACTATAGTAGAGGAGATCGGACTATAGTACATTGTTCAGATAGTCATCAACAATAGAGCCAATTTTAAGAATACCAATTTACAATTGATGATATATGTATATATATATATATATGTATGTATATATATATATATGTATGTATATATATATATATGTATATATATATATATATATATATATATATATATATGTATATGTATGTATATATATATATGTATGATGGTAGCTCACTAATACTGAAGAATATTAGTGAGCTACCATCAGACAACAAGTGTATAGCTCGAGCATAATCAATCATAAAGTTTATATATAATCATCATTGGATCCACTCTTTGATGCAAAAACATACAAATGGTGTGATACTTCGATTTAGAGTCACTTGATTTGCTATAAATTTTATTACCTTAAAGTTACTATAATAATAGTTTGATTTTAGATGCAAGGCCTTAAGGAAATAGTCACTTCACAAAAATGATCTAATTTCAAAATTTCGAGATTAAGTGATGATAAAAAGATAAAAAAGAATATTCTTTCTTCAAGATTTTAGGATATCATGAACAAAATTATAACAATAGTGGAACCAATTTTTGTTGTCCTCCATAAGATTGATATGAACAAGTATCATCAAATGCTTTATCTTAGACATATACTGATTACAACAAGAGGAGGTCAAGAAAGCCTTCACAGTTTATTTTAAGTTCAATCAATACTTATAGATTATTGATAATAGGATCGAATTTCATATGAACCAAGACATCAATAATGTAAGTAAATTCATATTTAATATAATTTAATTCATAATTTTTTCATATTTAAAAATATTTTACTAATAAAATTATTTGTCTTACAACGATTATCTAAATCTAACTATTCAATTTTAGTATTGTCTTGGAATATAATCAGATTTATTGTTTATACTAAGAAATATTATATAGTGACTTTTGCCAAACACTACCTATGCAACAGATGCTATTATGGAAGGTTGATTATTTTATAAAATAATTAGTTTATTGTTTAATACTGTAGTTGTATTGTGTCATTATAATATGGATCCTAACAAGAAAAAATTATACATATATTGATTATAAATTATATTTTATCTTAATTATTAGTTATGCTAATAAAGTCCTATGTATATCTTTTTTAATCGAGTAGTGGCTATAATTTAAAGAAGATACACCAAATTTAGAGATGGTTGTCATCTATGTATTTTTACAGATGATGATACTTAATGGTTGTGAATGTAATTGGCCAACGTTCACATTGATTTACATGAAGGTCTACAACATACTATCATATAGACGATTGGAGTAATTAGTATATATTCGCTACAACATTCGACTAAGATTATGGTGTGCCAAGTTAGACAAAGAGCTAGAAGAACCAGAAATTGATCACATCCATCTCCAATACTACAATAAAGATTCAAAGCCAATGTTAGAGTGGATCAAAGCAACGTAAAACCAATAGGATCCTCTACTTGATGAGACAAAAAATCCTTCACGTTCTTTGTAAACTATTACTATAACAATAGAAGAAGAGGAAGCACATCTCTAGTAGGAGGAAGATCCCCCTCGGTTAGATCGTAGTGAAAGGAGCCAAATAATATTGAGTCATATTTCTTAAGGAAATAGAGATACCTAACCGTCACAATTATCTGCCCAATTTGCAATAGCAAAACCAAAGGGGATGACAGTAGCATCAGGTACATCGTTGGAAAGAATCGAGTCGAATGATAAGACATATTTTCAATTGCATTCAACAACTCACTCAATCGAGAGATATGGTAGCGACGTGGATAACAATGCCTCGATTGAGGATAGTAGCGATATCTAGGAGTCGATAGTCCCCTCTACACATCTTAAAGGTAGTTGCATGAACCATGGAGTATTATTTTAATTTTTCACCCAAGATTCAATTCATGGAGCTCGAGAATGTACTAGTCAATTTTATACATAAAATGGAAAGGGGAAGACAATGAATGATTTTGAGTAAATATGACAATGCCTATTTGATGTAGACACAAAGCGAAACTCATCATATTTATAGTTATCATATTATGAAGAATTTTACGAACAATAGTAGTATGGTAATAGTTGGTTACTCTTTTCCAAGTAATAGTATGGTGATTGATGTTATTCATGCTCCACACCAATATATGCCATAATTGTCCTTGCCTCAGGAGTTGTCTAAAACATAGGTGGTTTATGACAACCATACTACGGCCATCACCATATTGATGCACTAATAACATGGTATATTGATATACTATGTCATGGGATCAATTTTAGGATTGAGTCCAATAAGCATATTAAATTGATATATAGATACATAGAATTGAGAACCTTGATCTACTATTCGTAGAGTCACATTGTTTTTTTTTTTTGTGATAGAACCAAGTATATTTATTAATTGATTACTTAATTCATTTGAATCTTAAAGTTTAAGTTATTTAAAAAAATAATCTAATAAATTAAATCATTATTTTATAGATAATTTAATATCAATGAAATGATTATTCGGAACATACCATAAAACTTAAAAAAGATATGTCACTATTCTTTCCTAATTTAAATTATTTTTACTAAAATTATACTAAATTTATATTTATTTCTAACTTAAAAATCCTATTCTAACCTTTTTTTTTATTTTTCAAAAATTTTTGATTATTTTTTTTTACCGTTGATATGTCCTATCGTACCAACATATGATAAGTTCGTATGGATTAATTAGTACATATCATACTGAAGATTGTGAATCTTGATATATGTTTCATATATCATGTAATTAAAACACTTGAACACTAACCAAAATATTGTAGCGCTAACCAAAGCACTATAATATATAACCAAAATATTATTGTATCATGTAACCAAAACAATATAACGATATTGTAAAATATTGTAACATGCTTGGATAGACTCCTAACGTTATATAATGAATCGAGCACAAGGATTCCAGATTAAGTCATAACCTCATAATCATATTCGGCAAAAACATAATTTCTATTACACCTAGGTTCTAATATCTATGAAATCATATTAAGCCAGAGCATAATTGAATACTACCTTTACGAAAACATAGGTCAAAAAAGAAAGAGCATAAACAAAATGGAAATAAAAGAAACAATCGTAAGGTAAAAATAATATGAAAAGACAAGCAATACCTGATACAGTGTAGCACATGGGAAGAGGAACACAAACAGCTGACAAGAGAGGAGACTATTTATGAGAGAAAAGATGATCGATGGCAGATTGATCGACGAGTATTTGACGACTAACTAGGGAGGAAAACCAAACCCTAACGGGAGAGGAAAGGGGTCCATCTCCAGGTAATCGCTAAACTGGATAGAACTGTGTTTTTTGAGGAGAGTGAGAGTTGAGCACATCATAAAGAAAAGGGTGGGTCCACAAACGCAAAATGGAGAGAAAAGTCAATGGACTTATAGCTAGGGCATGAGAGGAGAGAAAATAGCCGACGAGAGTATGTTAGGGTGCGAGAGGTCTGGAAATAAAAGACGGGAGGAGAGATCGGCAAAAGTCATCGGAAACAACTAACGACAAAACAGGGAGAGTGGAGAGGCATGAGAGAATGGTGCATACATAGTACTTCAAAATTGGAATGCGAGGGAGATAAAAGGGCGAGGTCTAATTCAAATCAATCTGTGCAGGAGGAAGGATAGGTCTAAGTGGCATGGGCACTGCATTTAAGACTATTTCTGATGTTAGAGAAAAATTAAAGTATCAAACTGATGAAAACGGATATTATTTGAAAAAAATCCGAATTTTTCTTTTCTGAAACATCACCCAAGAAAAAGATGTTA
This sequence comes from Musa acuminata AAA Group, assembly GCF_036884655.1. Taxonomy (NCBI): domain Eukaryota; kingdom Viridiplantae; phylum Streptophyta; class Magnoliopsida; order Zingiberales; family Musaceae; genus Musa; species Musa acuminata. The sequence continues at coordinate 33,723,599 of NC_088327.1, forward strand.
ATTCAGTTCATCACTTTGTGAGACGTCATTAAAGGTTTCCAAAATGAATACAAAATAATTATAACAAAAAAATCAGATAAGTTCTTGCACTGTATGCTTTCTCTTCAGTTCTAAGGCTTTAAAACTGCATTTACAATCTACAAAACTTGTGTCTACAAAACTTGAGCAACATAACTGAAGAATTTTGAAAATTTAAATTATTTAGGTTACTGTAGAAAACTTCTTAATTTTTGGTTATATATATATGTATATATATATATATATATGTATATATATATATATATACATATATATATACATATATATGTATATATGTATATATATATGTATATATATATATATATGTATATATATATATGTATATGTATATATATATATATATGTATATGTATATATATGTATATATATATATGTATATGTATATATATGTATATATATATATGTATATGTATATATATGTATATGTATATATATATATATACATATACATATATATATATACATATACATATATATATATACATATATATATACATATATATACATATATGTATATATATACATATACATATATATACATATATATATAAACATATATACATATATACATATATATATAAATACATATATATATTTATATATAAATACATATACATATATATATATATACATATACATATACATATATATATATATATGTATGTATGTATATGTATATATATGTATAGACTAAGAGAACAAGGAGTTAATATCTGTATTATCAAGTGCTGAATGATATGAAATTTTCAGTTAGGTGTGCTTCAAATATATCTTAATGCATTCATTTGAAAAAATATAAAATTTATAAGTTCATACACATTTTAATGCAAAAAATTCATCCTGTAGAAATGCATGAAGTATTAGAAAAGAAATATATCATTTCTATTAGTAGTAATGATGACATGAAATTTGAATGTAAGTCTACACCTGCAGCCCAATATTCATGGTGAAATAAATATCAGTAAAAGCAATATGCTCAATTAATTGGAATAAAAAAAATAGGCTGTGTTCTCTCTAAATATCAGGTGTCCTTCAAAATCCATTTCATATTGCATAAAACACACTAGCTTTGCTTATCAACAACTAATCTCATGTGAGCACAATGCAAGGGCTAAAATCTTATCTGGGAATTGTCCTCGTTACCGTCATATAAAGCACAGAAACCAATGAAATGGAGAAACCTTGTGTATATGTTAAGATCAAGCAAAATTTGTCAATTGGTTACAATTTAGAACTAGTCAGGGCATAGCCTATATTGGATGAAGCATTTGTCATTCAACAGTTGCAGCAACAAGGTGCAAAATTCTTATTGTACAAAGTCAGCTGCCCTAATAAAGCTAATTGTATAATAAGTGGTGCATAACAACAATGAAGAGTGATGCTAATAACTAAAAATGGTTGCTGAATGGCTGACATGTTCTCCACATGGTGCACCTAAAGTTCTGAAATTTGTAATTAGTATCTTTAACCCAACACTATCTGCTGGTACCTATCCTGTAGATGTATTTTATATTAGTTCTGTTAAAGGGCATACTTGATCAGTCACCAGTTCTAACAGAAGAAATGATTACATAGTAAAACTGAAAGGATCAGTAACCAAAATGATTGGCAATGCAAGTCTCCTCGCCACCTCCCTTTAGGATGCTGGATATCAGGACGGTCATCTAAGTGGTTAAGACAGTAACTGAGCTTTTAGCTGCAAGCAGCTAATGAGAAAAAATAAATAAATAAATTGCAAGCGTTAGAAAAGAAAAGAAAAAACTACAAGCCACATTTATCTGTGCTGATTTACTCTGTCATATCACACTTCACTGCGTACCAAATGGATCGGTGTAGCCACTCAATGCAGGAGAATGTGAATGAAGATTCTGATAACTTATCTTCTCAGGTGTATCATTTTGCCCAGGAAGATAACAAGACTGAATATCAAGAGATGACAATGAATCGAGGGACTCCACCACCTCAATACCCTCAGATACAAGGCCATAAGCTTCTCAGTCAATCAACATTTTTACTGGGACTATCTTGGTGTTGGTGGCATTTTCCTGCAGCAAAGCAGAGATTGAAAGTTGCAACGAAAAGAAAAGAGTAAATGATGGTTTTTCTTTACTCATATGGTTGAGATGACTAGAAGGGGTGGGGGGCTTTGATTATTGTCACATACCTTTATTTTCATCTGTAACTTCTGGAGCAGTTCTTAGCAGTTTCTGGCACATGATGGTATCTTGAAAATTTAGAAGGGTGTATTCCAAGAGATTTAGTCTCTCATAGTTGCTCATCTTTGTAAATCCAAAGGAGCACATCCATGTTTCTAAAAGTGTTTGGACTGCTGGTATGCACAGCCTTTCAACACCTAACGCAGAAAGTAACTGGACAAGAACTCAAAATTGAATCCATGAGCAGCAATTTTAACTCTGTATACATCACATGTTCAAGTAGGATAATCTCACTTTCCAACCAAGAGTATAAATACATCAACTTGTGTACTTTTGGCAGTTTAAATGTAATAATGCCCGCCACATGTATTTAATACAAACATCTGCAATAAGTTGGCTATCGACAAATATATTCCCAAGTGAGGCAATCCAGACATTTTTCCTAGTTACTTGCCATGTTAACTTTACTACCTGTCCATCTCAACAGTCATATTGACCATGCTCATCTTATACTACTTTATGTATTCCTTCAGATTTTCAATTTCCAGTAATCAAACAAAATTCTGGATGAACTTTTGGTGCAGCCACATGTATAACTATTCAGTGACTTCATCAATATCCTGATTCTTCTCTATGGTTTCTGCAGTTAAAACAAAAATGTCTGACACTTTCTGCCATCAATTTTACCACTGGTTGCCCTTTTTGGTCTGTCTGCTGATACATATTACATTTCGTAAGCTACCCCTTGAAGATTCTGCTTTTTCTTTGACTTTTAATGTAAAAAATGATATCTCTTAGTGGTGAATGAGGTATAAACTTACATAATTATCATTCAATTGCTTCTTTGAACTGTTGCTTTAAGATTAGATGTTAATCAATTCTCATTAACAAATGTTTGTTAATAACATAAATGGATGGGATGAGCAAGGACTTTTTTCATTGATACACTACAGGTTACCTGCCATGGAACTCAATTATTTATCTTTCTGAATCTACACATATGTAGGGGCCACCTTACTCTCTGTATCTTTCTTTTCTTTATCTGACAAACAACATCCACCAGTAACAATCCTAATATAAATCAAATTTGATACAAAGAATTCTTTCTTTTTAATTGACAGTCATTATTCTCACCGGTCACAACATCAATCTCATCAATCAAATACTTTGGTATTTCTCAGGCACAATGCATTTTTAACTTTTTTGATATTTAATTAAATATGCTACAATATGAACTTCAGGCCAGTTTTCATATGGTTAAACCCTCATTTAGAATTTTATCTTGCCCTACAGAAATGGTTTGACCTTTGCATCATTCTCAAAGCTTTCATGTGTTTTAAACTGGTCAAAGATTTGGAGGAAATACTTCCATTTCTGGGATTAAGTTATCATTCTCCTGTCATTAAAATACTATAACATTCAACTATAAAACAACTAGGTATTCTTGGTTTTCAACCAGTGGTAACTTTTAAAATTTTACCTTTTCAAGTTCATCCAAAATAATGTGGCACATTCCTTGTCGGCGATATTTGGCACGCGTACCAACAAGAGGCATTTCTGCAATCTTTTCACCATAAACCCTAGATCAAGAACATGTAAATAATGCTATTAAACACTAAAAAATAGTAGGTGGTCTTTCAGTAACAAATTAGTTCATCAGCTGATGATACCTAAATGTAGCCATTGATATGATCTCATCTCCTCTCACCAAAAGCATAGTATAAAAGCCCCAAAAGTTTAATCTGTTCAGCTCTGATCTGCAACATAATGGATATGATCTCAGGAACATGAGAACTGGCATACTTTGCATTATCAAAATACATCTTAAGAGAGGCACAGAGAAAGCATATGGGTTTGAAATCAGATAGGCTATTGTAAGTTGATAAAGGATAATATTGCAACATTGTGAAATTTAAAACTTCCATAAATTTCCAAATAAAAATGATTATTCCTGGCTTCAATGGCAGCCAACTGAGCAACTATGTTTAATTATTTATTCATGGAATACTCATAATTCGAGTAAACTAATTTTGGTTCACAACTGATCCAGCTATTTGTTTCAACAATTGTGTTACGCCACATGAACATTCTCATGATGGAATACTGAGATTGTTTAATTTACCTTATAGATTGGTCAATTGATCAGAAATAAAGCTAAGAAACCTGTGATATTGACCAACTTTGATATCCACATGAATCACAACTCACAAGAAATTTTAACCTAACCAAATGGATTATATGTCCTATTGGATATAAATTGTGCAAAATTAAAAGACCACTTGCGTCAACTATTATGTTGTTTGCAATTTACTCAAGGATTTTGGTATTGTCCCATGAGAAAAAAATGGAAAACTTGGCTTGGTAAATGATCTACTCAAAGTCTGCAAAGGGAAAAATGGACACTCTCATCAAAGTTAAAAGATTCAAGGCTTGATTCATGCGGATCTAGCCTAGATCCACATAGATCATACATTCATTTTCATTGATCAAACTTAAATCCATATGGATCAAGCCTTGATTTTTGAATAATTTATTTGCTATGGTCTGCAATGATCGCATGTAAATCTAGGCTAGATCTGCAAAAATCTATCATAAATCCATGCAGATCTGGGCTAGACCTCCACATACCAAGTGTTGATTTTCATGGATCTAATGTGTAAATTTGCATGAAACAAAACTTGATTTCCATGAATCTAACCTAGATATATATAGAAAAGGCCTTGATTTTCATAAACTAGTCTAAATCAGTTATGATTTCTTTATAGATCCATGTGGTCCTAGGCTACACCCACGAAGATATCATATAGATCCATACGGACTTGATATGATAGCATGGCCATCATTTGTAGCACTGCGATAATTGACAGTGCATCCATTATGACTATATTGGTCAGAATGGAAGAATAATAATCTAAATCAGCATTTAATTGGTGGAATTTTCAAGACAGTCATATACATGAATATGTTGTAAGAGATTGGAAGAGCTTTTATAGCAGAGTTGGATGTCTGGAAAGCCCTAGAAATAGCACAATGGAAGTAATTTAACAAATGCCCATCTAAATTTGTGGTGTATGGTCGATATGGAAGTAGTGGGGATGATGTCAACCATGATCTCAAACTTGCAGCCAATATTGTGCATCCTTGGAGTAACAATATATGCATGGGGAGGCGATGAGACATCGACCTTTGGACTCTTTGTATGAATATGGCATTGATATGATAGTGGCAGCGGTCTGATTCAGTTCAATCAGTCTTCCATAATAATACAAACTACTTGTAGTGGTGCATATGATTAAACAAGATTGTCAGCATGAGACAACCCAGTGACCTTCTGACTTAAGTATGCTAGTGAATGTGATGCATACCTGAGGTGGCACATAGGAATTTCCTAGTTCATTCAACAGGAGATCAGCTCCTGAAATTATCAATTTGGGCCCTATGACTTTCCATCACACATTGTAAAACAAATATGTACTCAGTGATGTACATACTGAGGAGAGAAAAAAAAGGGCTATAGGAAAAACCAAGAACTATCATCTTGTACCAAACCACTTGTATTGGTCCCCATGGCTGAACCAATACATACCGGTTGGTATAGGTGTACTAGCACATGATACACTAATATTAACCGAAGACTCGAAGAGGAAGTAGAAGGAGAAGAGGAATCAATAGATGGCGGTGGAGGAAGAGGAGGATCGTTAAAGGAAGAGGACGAGGCGATGGCGGAAATGGAGGAAGAAGGAGGATGAGGAACGAAGAAGAAGAAGCCAGCCATTGAGGAAGAGGAGGAAGCATACCTGAAATTGGCGGTGGGCGGCAGGTATGCTTCCAAGTATTCTATCACAAACCTAAGGATTAAGAATGTATCCGACACAAACCTAAGAAATAACTAAGTATTTTATAAACATAATAATTATGGATGTAAGTCATTTGAATTATCCGAGGCAAATGGATAAGGACTTTAGATTATTACAAAAATAGGAAAGAGCAGATAAGGTTTGGATCTTAATTTTCCGAGATATTTTGCATGGCTTCATGGTGCTCGAAGATTTTAAACTGTAGGTAAGTGAATATAAAGTTTACATATGAGCTAGGAGCTCAAGATTCCATTGGCTTCTCATAAAAAGCGAGCAACCAATGAAGTAGTTCCCAAATGTTAGGTATATGTAAGTCTAATAAAAAGATGACTATGTTCTTTTGAGCTTCCCAAATTGAAAATAAATTAATTACAATTGTCAGAAAATGTACTATCAAGCTTTAAAAAAAGTTGTAAGTCTATTGCCCATTTTCTTCTTAATTAAAATAAGAAAATCAGGCTCATACTAGAATAAAATAACCAAAATTAATGTCACCTACTTCATAATAGGTAGAATTTAGACATGCAACAAAAGCAGCAGGAGGAATAAACATGAGGATTATCAAGGGTGTTAGAAAATGCTATTTAAGTATACTAAAACAGTCATAGTTCCATCATTACATTTGCATACAGGAGGTGTAAACATCTCATGTATAGGCTTGCGAAGTTTAAATGAAAGAAAAATTAGCTGTTTCAACTATCAACTACATGTATTTTTTACCATAATTTTTTAATAAAATCTCAAGACAGATTCTAATGCCACTACAAAAAACAATGGAGTTTTATTTCAACAGAATAACATTTGAAAAAGATCCTTTGTATTACTATATTCTTCCTTAGATAAGGATAAAAAAAAATCAACACAAAATTTGGGACTCCATGAAAAAATAAAATACAAACAAAGAAACAGAGATAGAGAAATATGTGACAACAATTTTGCTAGCAATTTCAGTGTATGTAACTTCTTTAGACATGGTGCAAAATCATCAAGAGGACAAAGAAAATGAAGAAAACATAAATATAAAGAATATAAGAAGAATCTCACTCTTTATTCATGAGAAGATCAGCTAAAAGATCACTCTGGGTACGAGGTTCAATAATAGACACAAAGCATTCATGCAATAACTTTTGTGCAATATGGAGCTTTCTGCAATTCCTAGAAACAGTCGCAAAATCAATTTGATTGAGATTGGCATCAGTCTCTGTCTTAGATCTCAAAAGAACCCATGAAAATCCTTCTTTTGTTGTTGGATTTGATTTTCCAAGAAGATTGCGCAAATGTAAAAATATCTGCAGATAAGGTGCTCATGAAGATTTTGTTTTTCGTCAAGTAAATGGAATGAAAATAGTACAAGTTAGTCACAATCAGTCCGTATGACATGTATGTTGGTTAATTGTGATCAAAAGACTTTAAAGTGAATTGCATAAATAGATCATGTTATACATATATACATGAGAGTGCATTGTAGAATAGATATCAAATGATTGTCCTCATTAAATACAAGTAGAAAATTTTAAGGATAACTAACTTGAAAGGAATTGTTCATCAGTATTAAAATACGTTTGATATATAATGATTTTCATGTTGCTTGGAGAGAAAATATGCTTTGTTGAAATATAGATAACATAAACCAACCAGTCAAACCATAGATACTCGCAAAGAGTCAGAGGAAAGAGGTAAGAAAGAGGAGCTACATAAATAGCTATCCAATTCATTTTTTGTTTGTCCATATCTTTAAGTTTTTATGAGCCAGTTAATGTTAGAGAAGCATGAGTATTTTTCAATATACCTCTGAACACTTCTTGCTGCAAAACCAATTTCCAGTAGGACAATGTTTTAAATTAGTTCCTCTCCTTCTCAAGCATCCAACATGATCTAGAGGGGAAAAATCACCAAGTCAGATCTGAACGATTTATTATTAGAGAGAGAATGGATAGACATCTTACATTTGCGTTCGCACTGATCACAATACAACATAGTCTTCGCTGTAAATTGGTCAGCAGAACTGAATGCACTTGAGGCACATATACCACATCGACACGATGGACAAAACCATTTTCCCTTTGGCAGATCCTTCATGCAACCAACATAAAAAAGGTTATGGAAAATAAGAAATACTTTGATTTGGCTACTAAAAAGATTGCACCTCAGCAACATTTCAAGGGGTTTGGATGAGCAAGTAAGCCTTGTTTTTTTTTAAATTGAGAAAGCAAGACAAAATGAACTTCCGAAAAGAAAATATAACATGAACAAAAAATTCATTTTGATAAGGCATTAATCTTGAAATATAAAGGCAATTTTTTGTTCTAAGTTGAGATTGAAATGAACCTGCCAACTAGTAAGACAGGCACATTTAAATCCTGTTTTCTTGAAACAAAATTCTTTGACACTAGTCAACTGAAAATGTAGAGCATCATTGTCATAAGATAAAGAACAAAAGCTGCATAAGCAAAACAATTAATGCAAGTAATGACATAATTTGTGAGCAACAGATTGTCAAGCATTAAAGTTCAACTAGCTATTAAAGATTGAAATCAAAGGAGAAGAGAATAGGGAAGGGTCAAGGATAAAAGTAACTGAAAAATCTATATAAAAAAACTTCATCAAATAAATGGTATAATGCAACTACATTTGATGAGAATAATATTTTGCATTAATGTCTTAAACAAGGTATCAGAGCTCGATTGTACCGGTCTAAGTATAGGTATAGAAATATATAGCTCAATAATGGTACAACACCTCTGATTTTTATTTATTAATATATAATTTTACTCAATAATATTGAGTTGTATAGGTCAGTATACTACATGGTGTACCAGTAACATACCAGTCTGATAGGTAATCTAAACTGGTTTTTGACCTAGATTTAAATCCTGGATATCAATCATTTTCAATAAAAATAAATCTCATTTAATATTTAAGAAATCAAATGAAGAAATCACCTTTAGTCCAACACAACCTACATGGAATGCTGATGGGCAATGATCACATAGCATCAGTGTACCACCATATTGACAGACAGAACATACAGAGTCACTTTGGCTGTGAGCATAAACATGCTTTAGCCTTGGATGTGGGAAGTTTATGAGGTCTTTTCCATACACCATTTGTAAGTGGCACTGTAGTAAGGACCTTCCATCAAGCAAGAATGTGTTCGCACCAGGTTTGCACTTGTCGCTGCCAGCATGAGCTTCGAATCCAGTGAGACTATGCAACTTTCTACAACATCTGCATTTAATCCCATCATGAGTTATGTGTCCTTCCATCAAAACATGACCATCTCTCTTAGAAATGTAGCGCACCTTCTGCCTAGCTAATACTATACGATTCTCAATTAGCATTGACCAGGTTGCTTCAACTACCTTTTGGGTGGGAGATGTTACTGGAACAAATTGGCATCTTTCACTTAACTGCTGTTCAGGCTGTAAGAAAATACTTCCTGCTTCATAACCTTTGCTTCTAAGGTCTTGTACCTTTCTTTTCTTTGATTTCTGGGAGCAATAATGTTCTAGAAGTCTTCTACATCCTACAACTTTCAGAGGTAACAAAGAAGAGATTTTGATTCCTGTCTTTGACTTTTTAAGTTTTTCCAAACATGAATTACCAAATCCTTCTCCACATTCTGGAGAACTAAATACAAGTATAGATCTATTTTCGGTGCCATTATTTGACACCTCATCAGATTTCTGGAACTCATCAGGGTCCATTGAAGTGGAGAAACACTGATTTTTGCACAGAAGACTTACCTCCTTCGAATCATTAATTTTATTTCCAATTGATGCACACCAAGAATTTTGGCTAACATTTGTACCTTTAAGAGAACTTCCATATGTTTTTCCCATATTTTCTTCTTTTTCCAAGTAAGCCTCACAGGCTGTATAAAGAGAATGAAAGATCTCACCACCAGGAGAAGCAAAACGTAGTTTTCTTCTCCTTTCAGCAAATCTCCAGCCCATGTACAAGAGATGCTTCTGAACATTTAACTTCATCAGTTCAATATCCACGTTAGGTAGTTTCTCAAAGCCTTTCTCTCGAGATGATTCAATGTATCTCTTGTAATTTGAAATAGCTTGAGGGCCGTATTCTGGTTCAATATGCTTATAAGTAGGAACATTTTCAGAAACAATTAACTCAAGGTTTTCCTTCGCCAAAACAGAACTGTCTGGTTGCTTGCTTTCATGAAACTCATCTGGATGTAGCTTCATCCTGACAGAGTCAAGAAGGCTGTGTGAATTATCAGGTAGTTTGGAGAAGGGTCCAAGTCTCTCAAGTTTTCTTTCTGTCTTCATACCTATGTTAGTTTGGAATTGCCTAAAACAATGGCCAGAATGATCTGACGTTCGTTCAGTCCCCATAATTGATGGATGCTCCAAAAAATTTTGCATGAGGGATGCTAGTTCTGGACACACGTTTCCTGTCTTTGAATCAGGTTTGCCGAAACCAGAGCAATTTCCAAAATATTTCCTCCCTTGCTTGCAACTCTGATCCCCCTCAAGTTCTCTTTTCAACACATCTATGCAGGCCTTGCGAAGATTATAATAGTTTTTTCCTTCGGGTGAGACAAAACGAACTCTTAATAATCTATCTCTTCTATATTCGATCTTCCAGCCCAGAGCAAAAAGATGCTTCTTCACTTTTTCAGCTACCTTCAATGGTTTAACCTGAGAATCCCTATCAGCAGATCGAAAGGCATATAAAGCAACTGCTTCTGGGCAGCGCTCAGCTTCAGCATATAAAGATTGCCAAGATGTTTGTCCTGTTCTGTTCCCTGTATCTTCCTCCTTATTGTTTTGATGACTAAAAGGACTAATAACCTTAATGCAAAGTGCATCAGATTGCAGATTATTATTGGCCTCCTCATACTTCATATCCCGAGGTTCTGTAACCTTACATGGTTCAAATGCTTTTACCATATCTCTGCGATGATTCCCATCAGGTGAAACTTCATTTATGGAATCAAACTTACTTTTCTTAAACTTTTGGGCTACTGTTGGAATAGAAGCTTTTGCTTGGTGCTGCATGTCTCGGCATCTTCTTTTTTTATGTGAACCATGAGCAAATACCACCTCTTCATGGTATACAAATGAACTAGGGATTCCAGATTTATAATTTTGAACATCCTCTACATCTGATGTTTCAAGGACATTATTCTGCTCGTCATGGTTCCACTCGGATGAGTATCCATTGCCTTGAACAAAGCAATCATCAGGTGTGAGCAGCTGTGAGCACTGAACTTTATCCATTATCCTAACTGGTCCAGAAAGTATGCCAGCAGTATCACTTTGAATCAGACTTCCTACCTGACGAGGAACATCATCCGATGGAATCTCATCATTACCAGAATATGTGGGAGCATCAACGGGTTGGTCATATGAAACCTCTGATAGGACATGTACAACAGATAGCAATTCTCGGATCAACCCTGATACCAACTGCTCCCAAACTGATAGAGATCCAAACATCCACAATCCAATCTTTTCCCTAAAAGAAACCATTGTGCTTAAGTCATACCAGATTTCTCTTATCGAGACTGGCAGGGCATCTTCCTCCTCAAATGCTTGAAGCACTTGAAGCAACAACCACCCACCGCGTGGCTTCCAATGCCCGTATGTTTCATTCCAATCTTGGGTGAGACGTAAATGGTCGACCATGACCATCTGCTGGTCACCCTGGTCAGGGAAAAAGATCAACCTCTTTGTTGAGCCTTCTTCATGATCAAAAACCACACCTTCCCACCAGGCATCATCCACTAAGGCATCCACACAGAGCCCATATCTCATCTCAAAAATCTGGATATCATAATAAGGCGGCAAGGGCCTAATTAGGCCACGATAATTCTTTGGGTTTTTTCTAGCCTGGCCCTCTACAGCAGCCGATACAAGGATCATCTCTTGAAGATTCGAACGTTCATCCTCACATAACAAATCTCTATATTCAATGAGTCGGGAGCATCCTTGACAACTGATGACAGTCCCTGCGTGCCAAGATCCTCTCAGTCCTTCGTCACAACATAATACCTACGAAGGAACAATCAAAACACGCTGACCAAAGCGAGAATGGAGAGTATGAAACTTCGCGATCAGAAACATGTTTGTTTCATTCGAAGTAAAGATTGTATATTCTTTTACTCGTAGAAAAAATACGAGAGAGATAGAGATGGAACGCATAACATCAAAACGAGATGAAAGTAAATCCCTAGACAGCACAAGAACATGAAAAAGTAAAATTTTGAGGAGCTGCAGCAATAACCCCACATCCGATTTCCAATATATAAGAGATCAAACGGCAGGCACCATTCAGATTTTATGTAACACGATGTCGCAAGGACCAACCGATACCGAGGTTTTCTTCCTTGAATCCTCAGGATATCATAGATAGACGATGAGAAGAGATCAAACAGAGATAAAATCAATGGAGCGCAACTAAGAATTCACATTTGGGAACTAAAACGGATCGCGTCCAATCAAAGGAGAAGGATGGTGGGGAGAGAGGGACCATGCCTCGACGTTCTCTCCAGGAAGCAGCTTTCTCTGGCCGTACCCCTTCTCCCTCCTCGTCCTCTTCCTCTTCCTCTCGTCGGAGCCGCTCGCCATTGATGTCGGCGAAGACGTTCACACTTGAGAAGACAAGACGAGGGAGAGATGGACGAAAACCAGCGGGCGTTTAAAACGAAGGTCGCAATAGAAAAGAAGGACGCTTTCCTGTATCGTCTAAAACTCACAGTATAAATTGTACCAAACAAGAAATTGCCACGTAGACCAATCGATTATATTAGTAATTCCAACTATGACGTGTACGTTAGTTGTTGTCGCACGTACCGTAAGCGTCTACCTATCGTTACAGCGGAACACTGCGTCGCGCTGAGCCAGGGGGAGCGCTTCTTCTGGAGGAGGATTTATTGGGGGATCGGAACTGCTACAAAGCCATCGTTTTGTTTGGGATTGATTCATCAGCCCCCGTCGATGTGTTGTCACATAAAAGCTAATTTACACACCCAAAGAAGAAACCCGATCGATCATAACCATCAATCTAACCAACCTGATGAGATTTCATCACCATCACATCTGAGAAAATCAAGTCATAAATTGTTATAATTATCAACATATCAAAAACAAACCGAATCAGTTTTTGCATTGGCTCGATTTTTCGGTTTTTTCTCGGTTCATTTTGCCGCACTTAAACCGGTCAATATTTCATAAGTCAACAATATCTTGTGTTTATAGGAGATTTGGTTAACAATATTTCATAACAATATCTCGGTTCATTTTGCCGCATTCTATTATTACCCATATATCACATATGTAAGAGTTTCATGTTGCTATTTATTGACACACTCAAAATCTTCTATCATTAATGGGAAGCAATTCAATGTAAATTAACGCCATCGAGACTCAACCACTTTCATCTAAATTATTACTTTGGGTTTTACATATAAAATAGCATGTGCAAATTAAATTTTACACACATATATATATATATATACAAAAATAATATAAAGTGATGAATGTCAAAATATAATAAATAAAAAAGACTACGTGTCAAGTCACACGTATCATCACTCACGTAATTGACTTGCAGAGAATTATTTAGATGTCTATGTATACTTGTATTGAATCATATAATCATTAGATATAGCAAAAACATAACACCAAATTGATAGATAAAATTATGGTTGTAGAATAATCGATTGATCCATGTAAATCATAGAGTTAGCAATTAAATCACATTAAAAAAATATCAAAATCATTATGAAGATCATAAGATCAGATCCTTTATTGATTCAAGCACATCGTTTCCAAAAAAAATGAACAAGTAATTAAGTTTAGATTCCACCCTAAGAGCGGAGTATACAAAGAAAATATAAGGAACTGTATCCTAAAATAGGTTGTAGATATGATATGATATCAACAACTAAGATGAGGTTGTGAGCCGATGCCAATAAGCTTTCAAAGGGAAGGGATATTTTTACTTTAGTAGTAGTATATTGAGAGCCCACCTTACCTTCCTACCAATCCATATTGTTGTCAATAAGGATTTTGTTGTCTTTTGTAAGCAATTTTAGTACTATTGACTCCAAAAGGATGTTGCATCCATATCCACCTATCAATATTTTTGAAAGGAATTTTAATATTAATCAACGTTACAGGTTATTATAGCAATGATCAAATGATGAAAATTAAATACAATGACATATCAGTAAGTTTATCACAAAAGAAGCTTTTTAATAACCTGAAAATATACTAATCATTAGATATAGCTAGAGGGAGCATGATACAAAATTGATAGATGGAATGGAATCACGATGGTTGCAGAATAGTCGATTGTTTCGATTGATCCACGTAAATCATAGAGAACTAGTTAGTAGTTAAACCATATAGGAAAATACCATAATCCTTATCAAGATTAGATCCTTTATTGATTCAAGCATCTTGTTTCCAAGAATTGAAGAATTTGAAGCAACAATTGAGTTTAGATTCCACCAATCTCCAGTAGAAGCCTATAAAAAAATATACGAGAAACTGAATCCTAAAATAGATAGTAGATATGGTATGAAAATATTAGGAGTATACTATCACAAATGATCCAGGTCTTACACAATTCAAAAGAAAATAATCTATGACTTAATATTGGTAAAAATACATGAAAGTTTTTTACTTTTCAGGAGGATTGGATCCAATAAAAGGTGGTCTGACATTGCACATCATCATTCATTCGGCTATTGAAATTATTATTTTTTTCTTTATCGATAGTCATGCTCACCTCAACATTCCCTTTTAAAAACTAATGCTAAGTTTTAACTCAAGTAAATGCGAAATTGGAAATGAAGGAGTGGAAGCTTGTGAATGGGCAAACATATATATTGTTTGCAGTCAGGATTTCTTTGTAAACAACATATTTAACCACTTCTAGTTATGATTGCACTATATATGCATTCACAGAGTAGCTGAATTATTTAATAATTACTATCATTATAATTATACAAATGGATATAAATATCAGTAAGACTGATATCCATGCAATTTTGCCCAGTTCTTATTATGCTTGAGATTTTTGGTGCACCGGTGGCTGACTCGTCTTCTCATCATTTACTTTTATGGAGCTTCGACTTCTGCTGCGGTAGCTGTCTTCCTCCTTCATGACCACAAGTTCATCAACCTGTTGTGCTGATCAATTGCATTATCGCATTCAACAGAATATATATATATATATATATATATATATATATATATATATATATATATATATTGTGACAGCAAAATAAAGACAACATCACGTCGAGTTTGATTAGTTCACAGTGTCTTCCTAAGATATCTTCCACAAACGAAGCATTAGTTATTTTGGAAGGTTAGGGATCAAGAGAACTTCTTTGCATCTTTCTTGTAGACATTACTTTCATAACTTTCATATAATCGTCTTTGTAGTTAATTAGTGACAATATACATATTCTAATGGCAATTATAGTTATTCTTCGAGGGAACATGAAAACTATATGTTTCTTTTATTACAAGGGACTGAGATACTTATAGGATTTGGTATTATTGGTAGTGAGTTTGGGGAATAATCTGTAATGATTTTAAAGACTTGTTATCATAAATTATGTTTTCTCTTACTATCTTCTAAAAATTTGAAATGATGAAGAAAAATATATAGTCTATTTTACTATACATTATAATGATAACATACCATTATGTATATAACAAGTGTGCCTTCCAAAGATACCTTAACAAATGAAGCACTAGTAACCTTGGAATGTTGGGGATTAAGAGAGCCTGTTTGCATCTTCCTCGTAGACATTACTTCATATTGTCGCCTGTGCAATTACATAATAATTAGTGTCAATATATAGTTTCTGATAGCAATTAAAGTTGTTCTTAGAGGGAATACGAAGACTACCTCCTTTTACCAATAGGGACTAGGGCACTTATAGGATCTGGTGTTGCTGGTACTGGGTCTAGGAGATAATCTGTAATAGTTTTGAGGACTTATTATTATAAACTATATTTTCTCTAACTATCTTTTGAAATTTTGAAATGATGAAGAAAAATGTATAGTCTATTTTATTATGCATTATAATGTTATCATAATAATATTTACATGTATAATAAGTGTGTCTTCGTAAAGATACCTTCAAGTGAAATACCAGTAGTCTTGGAATGTTGGGGATCAAGAGAACCTCTCTGCATCTTTCTCGTAGACATTACTTCATATTGTTGTCTATGCAGATGCATGTTAATTAGTATCGATATACAAATCTTGATAATAATTAAAATTATTCTTAGAGGGAATATGAATACTACCTGCTTCTTTTACTATGAGGGATTGGGACACTCACAAGATTTGGTGTTGCTAATACTACGTTTGGAGGATAATCTGTAATGGTTTTGAGGACTTGTTATCATAAACTATATTTCTTCTAACTATCTTCTAAAAATTTAAAATGATGAAAAAAATGTATAGTCTATTTTACTATGTATTATAATGTTAACAAACATTCATGTATATAACAAGTGTTTCTTCAAAAAATACCTTTGACAAATGAAGCACTAGTAACCTTGGAATGTTGGAGATCAAGGGAGTCTCTTTATGTCTTCCTCGTAGACACTTCATATTGTCGCCTATCAAATTGCATATTAATTAGTGTCAATGTATATATCCTGATAATAATTAAAGTTATTCTTAGATTAAACATAAATACTACCTGCTTTTTTCATCATGAGGGATTGGGGCATCTACAGGATTTGGTGTTGCTAGTAACGGGTCTGGGAGATAATAATCTGTAATAGTTTTGAGGACTTGTTATCATAAACTATATTTTCTACTATTTTTTAAAATTTAAAATGATAAAGAAAAATATATGACCTATTTTATCATACATTTTAATATTATGATTACGGGCATTTGTGTATATAATTTTGAAAAGTAAATTTGTAAATTATAACAAATCATATGCTATCATCTTATAGTCATCGTCTTAAAAGATGAGGAGATGCATGGAATTTACCAATTGGTATATGCACTATCCTTATAGATAAGTGATAAGTTAGTCTCGGTGTGACTAAGGATGAGTCATGCTTTGTGGTAAAAGAAAATAATAATAGATCAACTATATTAATGAAATATATAAATAAGAAAAAGTTATGTGTGTGAGATATATATATATATATATATATATATATATTGTTGAGAAAAATTGGATATTCAAATTTTGATTAAGAAAATAATAAAAATAAAATAATATTATAGACTAATCTAATCTCTTGATGATAATATCAGGACACTTGTATTTTTATATATACCTTTGTTAAGGTTATTGTGACAAGTCATATATTCATTATAATAATAAATATATAATTATTCTTGTAGTTAAATATCATTTATGTGCATATCAATATGCAACTACAATTTATCATAGTAAAAGACTGTAAATTATTTCATATGCTAAACTAATTTATATATACAAACATGATACTAATATCACTACTTATGCAGACATTCACATTTCTAAGAAAATTTATCATAATATTTTACAAGATAAAACTTGTTAGAAATTTCAAAAGTCCATAACATTATTTTTTAAGATTTCACATTATTATTTATAAATAGAGCATCCTAATTTTCATGAATAAAAATCCCCACATTTCAAAGGGTTATTAAGATCTTAAAAAGATAACTCAACATCATACATCATTAATAATAATTAACTAATTAAGATAGTAGCAAGATATATATGAGTTGAATATGTTGCGATTAAGTAATTACTGTCATGTAAGAATCCATCATGTAATCATCGATAATTTTTCCCTTAACATAAATTAATTACTATAAATGATATATTACTTTATTATTAACTTCTATATTTGTGTATTATAGTTAAGGAAATGATTAGATTTGGTTTCCTTAATCGTACGGATAAGTTAGGAATTCCACTAATCAATTAAATTATTAATTAATTTATTTCCTAATGAGTGATTTGATATTTAGGAAGTAAATAGTTTATATTCCATTTTTGTGTGTGAACTATAAGAAATAAATATTATATTACTTTTTTATGTGTGAAAGCAAATGTAAAATAAATTAAAAATAAAAATTAAATTATTACGTACCTTTCGGGGAGATCTCATCTTCTCCTATATAAAGGGACTATTCATCCCTCATTCTTTAATAGGCCTAACAATAGGAGAATTGAGGAGATGACTTTTTGGGGAGATGATATCAAGGAAGGGATAATCGAATAGAGGTAGGATCCTTTCTTTTTAATTAGTTTTGATTTGTGTTTTGAAATCTTGATATTAAGATTGTTACAATTTTATAATGAATAATGAGGTTTTAATTTCGAAATTTCATGATTTTTGAATAATAATAATAATTGATTTGTGATGTTAGACTAATTATTTGATTTGTATTGATCTTTTAAGCTTAAGTGAATTTTAATATTGATTTAATTATTAAAATTCTTATTTAGTATAATAGTTCTAATTTATTTAATTAGTTATATTTATATTTCAAGAATTATGTGTGAATTTCTGTAATGTAATTAGTTTTAAATTTTAGATCATGAATTTAAAGATTTAATTAATGTATTTGAATAATTCTTTAATAATTTTAAATATTAAAATCTAATTTGATAAGAGGAGTCTAATTGGGGTCTGACTTGAATCAAGTTGATCGATCAGATCGAATCGACTCAGACCATGTGATCATGTACAACCTAGCTTATGTGACTAAGTACAACTTAGCTCATGTGGTCAGGCATGACCCAACCCATGTGGTTATGTACGATCTAATCCATATGACCATGTATGACCCAGCCCATGCGGTAAGGTACGACCCAACCATGTGGTTAGGCATGGACCAGCTCATGTGGCTAGATACAATCTAATCCATGTGGCCATGTATAACCCAACTCATATGGTAAGGTACGACCCAACCATGTGGCTAAGCATGAGCCAGCTTATGTGGCTAGGTACAACTCAGTCTAAGTAGTCAGATACGACCACAACTCATGTGTCTATGATCAATTCGTGAGCCAAGCATGGCCTAGTTCAATGGTAAGGCCCGGCCCAACTTATAAGTGAGGCTTAGCCTAGTCCATGAAGTTAAGCCTGCCCAGCTACCCGATTGGTATTAGACATATCGTCACTCCTTTTATATAGCCCGTCGTACCTTAACTCAACCTAGTATTTGGAACAGGTATATACAATGTATATGACCGCCCAAGACTCAGGTGGGTTGATTCGGTTTGGGTTAGTACTATACGACATAGTCCAATCTCCTTCTCTATTGGTTTGAGCTCATTAATTGACGAAATCAAACAGGTTTGATCAGTTAAAGCTGATTTAGGGTGATTCCAAACTAACTTGACTGGTTCAAACCTATTTGACCTAATAGAGATCAATCAAATCTAAATTAAATCGGTTTAGGGTGATTCCAAACTGGTTCCATAAGGATTTGGTATTGGTTCCGTTAGATCATAATCGAATTGATTTTGATTTAAGTTAATTGAGCTATTCCAATTAGGGTTTTGATTGATTGAGGACTATTGAGATATTGATATTTAATTCTTTTATGATGTGATGAATTTAAAGGTTTTATCTAAAGATGTCATTTGAAAATGATTATTGGTTTTCTATGTTTATGATATTGATATGATAAGTATCATGTAGTAGATGTGACTAGACTAGTAGTTCTGAAAGGAGCTACGGGCCCATCATAATGCGGAGCCACCAATGAACATAGTCTAGTAGATTTACATCAAGTATAGTCTCTCATAATATTTAATCATATTGATTTCTTGATGTATGCATGAGTGATTGAATGAGTGTAAATGAATGATCATGGATGTTTATGTATCCCTGCCGAGGGCAGGTATGGCGATTCCCTTCGGGGATTAGCGGGCCATCAGACGTGATGGTTAGACGGTTCCTCCATTCGCTGTTGGGAGGAACGTGTCCCCACTTGGGCGGGTGAGAGATACCACTCCATCCGTTGTTGGGAGTGCGATATGGATTATCTCCATCCGTTGTTGGGAGAAATCCATCCCGTGGAATATGCCTCTCCATCTGTTGTTGGGAGAGCGCACCATTGGGTGATGTACGCCTTTGTTATTATGCATGTGTTGTATGTGGCTGATGCATGATTTTGTTTATTATGCAAGAAATTATCATCATTTTTCTGATGCATAAGTTTTATGATGAATAGATATATTTTCATATTGAATTATTGATATTTATTTATATTCCATGAATATTGAAGATTATTTTTATGATTTTTTTGAGGTTTCTACCGGCATGTGTGGTTGCTGATGTATTTTTATTTATTTTCAGAGTAATCGACTATTGTGCAATAGATCTGAAGCTTGGGTGGAAGAGACTTGTGACCCTGTAAAGAAGATGTCATTTTTCTAGCTAATAGAATATCTACTACTGTAAAGACAATGATTTGAATTCAAAGACGAATGAAAAGAAAAGGAGGGAGTTTATTATGTAAATTATGGATAAAAAATTATTGATTTATTATTCTTTTTATAAATTCGGGATGTGACATCCATCATGTCTATTAAAAAAAAAACAATAAGCCTATAACAATCATAGTTTGAAAGCTTAAGTTCTATTTTATGATTGGTTAAGGGTGGAATCTTATCTAATTGTACAAAAAGTTACATGCATGACTTTTGAGGTTGGCCGCATTTTTTAATAAATATCCATCGTCACAACTAAAACTATACTAATCACATTACTAAACAAAAGCAACCATTCATAAAAAGAAAGGCATGATTTTTGAAAAATTAATTGGAGTGATAATTAAAAATGTTGACAATCTTATGACGTTTTCATACCATATCTTGACAAAGCATCAATATGCATCATAAAGATAAAAAAAAAAAAGAAAAACCAAATAAACAAAATGAAAAAAAGTGCTAAAAAATATGAGCAGTACTGATATTGGTCATTACAAAAGATCCACAGAGATAATGTCACAGTTTTTAGAAAGGGGAAAATTAATACTAATCGTGTCGCTAAACAAAATATGTATAAAAACCAAAGGGGAAAATTAATTCAATTGACATTTAGAAAGGTCGACAATCTGACTGCGTTCTCATATCATCTTCTGAAAGCATCAATCAATATGCATCTTAACCAGAAAATTGCACATTCGAGACAAATGCTACTTACGAAAATAATAATAATAATAATAATAATAATAATAATAAAATAAAAAGACTCGTGTCAATAACCAAATGAACAAAATGACAAAAATAAAAGGTCCCCGTATTTTGGTAAAATTATCAGCTGTGAGTGACATTGCTGCTCGTCCAAAAAAAAACTACAGAGATAATGTCCACAAATATTGCTTACTTTTTTATTTTCTCATCCAAGCATCTGCTTAATTTGAATGTCAACATGTAATGAATTATGCATCAAGTTAACACAAATGAAGAACATATATATATATATATATATACGGCATAAAGCTTGCAACCTGCAGAAGACGTGACATCGCTGGCTTGAGAAAGAGAGAGGACGAGCCAGCATAGGAGAAGCTGGCGATGCCTAAATGCCATTTCCACTGGTCTGGAAAGGATGGGATCGGCCTTGCTAATTTATACGCGGGCTGTCATCCGCAGCATTAAATGACTAGTGTCATTGCATGATTTATTTTGTAAAAAATCAAGAGCGTAAAGGTTGCCACAATCATGTAAGCAATTATATCGAGGATCGTCAAATCTTAGCGTTTAAAGTTATTCCCCGTATTATCTTGTAAACAATTAAAACACGTTTAATTATTATTTTCATGCAATCAGCATATGTAAATGGGGAAAAAAGAAAACATTAATTTCCACACCCCTTGTTGTGTATATACATCTCTCCGTAAACCTTCCCCTATAGCAAAAACACTATGCAAGAAGAGCAAAATTTTCTCTAAGAGATGTATATTCTACCTCCAGGTGATATGATGATTAATGTAGCCTGCGTTGCGTCTGCACACCCAAAAAAGATGTTAAAAGTGTTAGTTTGGCAAGTCCCACATAGTTCCTGTTTAAACTATAAATAAGGGTCTAAACTTTGAAGTCAGATGCATCATAAGAAAACCTAATTGTTTGCTTTAGTCTTTTCTTGTTTAGTAGTTTCGTGTTTTATGCCTAGGAACATCTTTCTAAGGTATTTGTAATAGTCCCTTTTTTTATAGTAGTGATTTGCTCCTCCTTCGTCCATGGATGTAGGTCAATTGATCGAACCATGTAAATCTAGTGTTCTTGTCACTTTTATTATTTCTGTTTTATTACCTTTTATTGGGTTACCAAAATTACCCTTTGGTAAATTTCCTAGGGCTAGCTCTAACAAACTGGTATCAGAGCCTGGTTTCAGGATCTTTTGGCAACGATGACAATAACAAAGATCGTTATCGAGAAATTCGACAGAAATATCAACTTCGGCATGTGGCAACTCAAGATGGAGGTCATTCTAGTTCAAGACGAAGTTGATTTGACACTATAGGGAGCTAGGGAGCTGAGAATATTCCAGATGGTACGTCAAAGGAAGATCTTGCGGGTATGGATAAGAAGACCCGAGCATTATTCTAGATCTCTCTGATGAGGTTTTACGGGAGGTGGCTACGGAGACTACGACTAAGAGCATGTGGGACAAACTTAAAGCCTTGTATATGAAGTAGATAATGGAAAGTCTCTACTTGAAGCAGAGTTTGTATATGCTTTGGATGACTAAAGGTACATCTATGCTCTCACATCTTGATAAATTTGATTCCTCAGTTATGGATTTGGAGAATATAGATACGAAAATTGATGACAAGGATAAGACTCTATTACTTTTGTGTTATCTTCCTCAATCCTTTAAGTATTTCCGTGATACTATGATTTATGGAAAAGAAACAATTTCGTATCAGGAAATTGTTTCTGCTTTAAAATCTAAGGAGCAGATAGACAAGGATATCACTAGGGAAAGTAGAGGGAATCAGGCTGAAGGTCTGATTATCAAGGGTAGAATATATAAAAAGGAATTTGACAGTAGTAGATGCTAGTCATAGGTGCCCAGCAAGCCAATCACGTGAGTGATGACACGTGTGACTTGATATAGAATCTTTTTGCTTATTATATTTTGGCGTATATAACTTTATAACTATTGCATAAATACATACATATATTGTGATGTCCTTGGATTTGTACAATGGGAATCAGATCGTGATGAGATCACGATAATGAGATCGATTCACCTTTAAACACATATCCTAAATAATCCTGGTCATAGGTTACTCAAGAGGGACATCGTGATAACCGGACAGACTGGTGTGTTGTATACCCGTCCATATGATGGATGCAGTTGGTCTCATAGCTGCTCGTGTAGGGACACTAGGGATACAGTACAGGTGCTCATTGGAGAATGAGTTCACTGATTGATCCGCTTACGGAATGCTGGATGGTTGATGATGCCTTATTGTCAGACAGCGATTCCGTAGTCCTAGTGGTGTATCTGGTCCTTAGACTTGAGACACCAAGGATGTCCTGTATGGGTGCTCCACTCTTTGATACCAGACTTATAGGTTTGGTTGTCCTAGATCTAGTACAGCTGGTCATTGGGAGTGGTAGTCGACCTTACGAGGGCTATTGAGTGTCGATAGAGGATCATCCACTCTCGGCGTCATGAGAGGAATATCCCATGTGTTCTTGCTCAGACAAATCCCTGGCCAAGATCATTCAGGTTGAGAGAGAAAGAGTTCTTCGGGAGAATCCGATTAGAGCGAGACTCGAGTAGAAACCGTATGGGTCTGACAACACCATGCTCGATATACGGTCTCTGGGATATTAGATGGATGAGGGACTATAGATACACGGTAACTGAGGACAGATAGGTCCGACGGATTGGATTCCCCTGTATCGTTTGGGGACTACGACGTAGTGGCCTAGTACGTACGTAGTCGATGAGTCGAGTGAATTATTACAGAGATAATAATTCACTGAGTTAGAAGGAGTTCTGACAGGTATGACTCACGGCCAGCTCGATATTGGGCCTAGAGGGTCACACACATATGGTAGGCATTGGGATGAGTAGAGGTTCGGATATGAGATATCCGACAGAGCCCTTGTCTTATTGGATGCAGATCCAATACCCACTAGGGGAGGACCCATTAGGGTTTGACAAGGGACCTCTATAAATAGGAGGGATTCAGAGCCTCATGGGCTAGAGCCTTTGCTTGCTTTTCCTATTCTCCTCTCCCTCTCCACCTCAGAGCAGGCCTGGAGTTTTGAGGAGCGTCGTCGCAACCCTACTGTGTGAATCACCGCTAGAGAGGAGGACGCTTGACCTCCTTCATCCTCTCCTAAGGATCTGCAAGGAAACAGGGATATACGATCTCCCTAGGTAACACAATCTACTCTATACGCAGTTTTGAGTTTCGCAGATTTTGCGCATCAATCTTCGCACGACGACGAACATCTTTTTGGGAATCGGGGATTTTGTTTTCTTGTTCTTCCGTTGCGCATGTGATGTCGCCCCCAAGATTTCCCAACAGTAGATCTAAATCTAGATCTAAATCCAGACATAGAAATTTGAAGTGCAGATATTGTCATAAAATAGGGCACATTAAGGCTGATTACTTTAAATTGAAAAATAAATTAAAGCAAAAGGAAAAAGTTATTGAGAAAACTACTGAGTTCGCTGAAGCTAGTATAGTTATGAAAGTTTCTAGAAGTGTCCTTGTTGTTATGAAAGCTTGTAGGTCTGGTAGCTTGTATATTTTGCAAGGAACTACTGTCACAGGCTCGGTTGTAGTCTCATCATCATCATTGTCTGATTCTAACATCACCAAATTATGGCATATGCGTTTGGGTCATATGAGTGAAAAATGTTTGAGCATATTGAGCAAAAGGGGTCTTCTTTGTGAACAGAGTATTGGGCCATTGGATTTTTGTGAATACTGCATTTTTGGAAAGCAGAAAAGAGTTAGATTCAATTCTCCAGTAGTTCACAAAACGAAAGGTACTCTTGACTATATTCATTCAGACCTTTAGGGTCCAACTCGTGTTTAGTCTAAGGGTGGTGCCAGATATATGTTGACTTTCATTGACGATTATTTCAGGAAAGTTTGGTTTATTTTCTGAAGCATAAAAATGATGTTTTTCTAACCTTTAAATAATGGAAGGCTTTGATTGAGAAGCAAACAGGTAAATAGATTAAGCAGCTTCGAACAAACAATGGCATGAAATTTTATGAAGGTGACTTTGATGAATTCTGCAAAATTGAAGGAATTGTTCGGCATCGCACTATTAGGATGATGCCTCAGCAAAATGGTGTAGCTGAATGTATGAACAGAACACTCTTGGAGAGAGCAAAGTGTATGATCTCAAATGCAGGGTTGACAAAGGACTTTTGGGTAGAGGCGATTAATATGACCTGTTACGTTGTCAATCGCGCTCCTTCTGCAGCACTTAACTTTAAAACTCCAGAGGAAGTTTGGTCAGGTACTTCTGCTGATTATTCTGATTTAAAAAATTTTGGGTGTCCAGCATACATGCATGTAAATGAAGGAAAATTAGAATCTCGAGCGAAAAAGTGCATTTTCCTTGGGTATGCTTCTGGGGTGAAAGGATACAGATTATGATGTTATGATCCCAAATCCCCAAAAATTGTAATCAGTAGAGATGTTACTTTTGATGAATTATCTATGTTATTTTCCAAAAAGGAATCTACTAGTTGTACAAATGATAGTGTGCAGAAGTAGATGGAGCTTGAGATTAGTAGTTCATATTCTTTTAAGTCGAACTCTTCTACTCAAAGAATGCCAATAGATGGTCCCGAGTCTATTGATAAATATGATCTAGAGGAAGAGCAATATTCCATAGCTAAGGATAGACTACGGAGAGATATTCGACCACCACAAAGATATGCAAATTTGGTTGCATATGCTTTGTCTATTGTAGAAGAAACAAGTGAAGTTGGTAAGCCTACTACCTACTCAGATGCAGTTTCTTGTGATAATTCCACTAAGTGGTTGATTGCGATGAATAAAGAAATTGAATCTCTCCATCGGAATAGAACTTGGGATCTTGTGAAGCCGCCTTCGGGCCAGAAAATTCATACGAAGGACAATCCAGCTGATATGCTTATGAAGCCTCTTCCGGTTTACAAGTTCAAGCAGTGCTTGGACTTGATTGGTGTTCATTGTTGGTGATTGCCCGTTGGGGCTTTTATGAAGAAAGTGGAGCAAGTTTTGTTGGGACATGCCAAGGTGGAGATTTGTTAGTTTGGCAAGTCCCACATAGTCCCACATCAGTAAAATCAAGTTTGATATCTCCTGTTTAAACTATAAATAAGGGTATAGGCTTTGAAGTCTGATGCACCACAAGAAAACCTAATTATTTGTTTTAGGCTTTTCTTATTTAGTAGTTTCGTGTTTTATGGCCTAGGAACATCTTCCTAAGGCATTTGTAATAGTCCCTCTTTTATTGTAGTGATTTGCTCCTCATTTGTCTATAGATGTAGGTCAATTGACCAAACCACGTAAATCTGGTGTTCTTGTCGCTTTTATTATTTCTGCTTTATTATCTTTTGTTGGGTTACCAAAATTACCCTTTGGTAAATTTCTTGGAGCTAGCTCTAACAAAAAGAATCATCACATTCGATGGTTATCGAAACTTCTAGAGAGGATCAGGGCATTGCATGATTGGTGATGGAGATCGAGAGGTTTAGTCCCCAATTGCGGATCAATTTCTTTTTGATCGTTTCATGGGGATCAATATCTAAACAGGTCGAAGCCTTGAATTATATTTGATTGCTTGAGAAAAATAACCAAAAATATTATATATATTTATTTCTTTATATATAGCTATTTAATCCTTCCTCAATTAGGATTAGTATTTATAATAAATTAATAAATAAAATTAGTAATCTCTAATTGGCTATATTAAAGGACTCCTAACATAATTAGAAAACACTCAAAAAACTCCTACTATAATTAGAAAAAACTAAACAAGAAAATAAATATTAATATTAAAATTTTAAAATTAGGGACCCCTGAAATTAAGGAATCCTAATATTTCACGTCTCTCCAAAATAGCCTTGTCCTCAAGGCTGAGTAGCAACGAATTCTGAAAAACTCTCCATAAGTGGCATATTTAATTGATAAGTTGGCCGATTGAATAAGCACCTTAGTGATAGAATATCTATGATGTATTATAACACGTCGATCAAGTATAGCTTGAGGTAGAATTTGAACCTCACCGGTAGATGAAATATCTGACAAATGATGTTGCATCACATCATCCTCACCTAACTTCTTTTTAAGATAAAAAAATATGAAAAACTAGATATATTTTAGAGCTTGATGGCAAGTCCAAGCGATAAGAAAATGGGCCAATATGTTCCAATGCTTTATAAGAATCAAAGAGATAGCTTTATAGAAGGCCAAACTTTTATGCAAGTTTGCTTGTAAGGCTAAAGTCCAAGGAAAACCCGATCGCTCACTACAAACTCCCACTCATTGTGATGCTTATCAACTTGTTCCTTCATTCTAGCTTATGAGACTACAAGATTATCTCTTGGAAGTTAAATAATCTTATTTCTATCAAGCAATTCCTTGTCTACTTGATCAACTTTAGAAGAACCAGGTATGCATTTTGTAATCATGGGACGAGATTGACCATAAACCGCTTCAAAACGAGTCATTTTAATAGAAGTGTAATAAGTGGTATTATACCATTATTCTGCCCAATGAAGTCATTTCATCCACTCCTTTAGTTTATCACTAGTAAAGTACCAAAGATAAATTTGTAGACATCTCTTCACCACTTCAGTATGCCCATCCATTTGCGGGTGATAAGCAGTACTCATATTTAACTAGGTATCCTGCAAATGAAAGAGGTCCTTCTAGAAGGTGATAGCAAAATCTTTATCTTGATCACTAACAATAGAATGTGGAATTCCATTCAACTTCACAATATTCTCAACAAAAGTGCGAGCAATACTTGCAGTAGTATAAGGATGTCGTATAATATAAAAATGAGCATATTTTGTAAGACGACCCATAACCATAAAGATGATGGTTTTACCTTGAGATGATGAAAGTCCATCGATAAAATTCATATATATGTCAATCCAAACATCATCAAGAAAAAGAAGAGGTTGAAGCAAACTAAGGGTAGCAACAATCTCATCTTTGTATCATTAGCAAACATCACATTTTGAAACAAACTTCTTTATGGTTTTCTTTATGCCCCCAATATTTACAGGTGTATTTGTATGTACAAAAAAATCTAGAATGACTAGTGATTGGTAATAATTGAAACTCCTTCAAAATTATGTTCTAATAAGAAGAATTTGGTTCCAAGATAATTCTACTCTTATAATGCAACTATGAGATTTCAATAGTAATTAAGATTAGAAGTTGAATCTTCTTCTAGCTTTTTAATAACATCTTGAATTTTATGATCATCCAACCATTCACTCATAATAAATTCTAGCATTTTGTAAGTAGAAATAGAAATAACCACTAGTTCAGCTTGCTTTGGAAGGTAAGAAAGTACTACTGTAACTAAATTCTCACTTCCCTTCTTATAAATAATCTCGTAATCAAAACAGAATAGCTTAGTGACCTATTTTTGTTGCTTCAAAGAAAAACCCTTTGCTCAAGAAAATATTTTAGGTTTTAGTGATTGATGTGTATTTGAAATCATTGACCAATTAAGTAAGACCTCCGCTTAGTAACTGCATGAACAATGGCTAATATCTCATTGTTATAAATAGATAAACTCAAATAAGATAGAAAAAGTGTCTTACTAGTATAAGCAATTGGATGACCTTCTTTCATCAGTATAACTCCAAAACCCACTCCAAAAGCAT